>NC_048551.1:14404091-14440408 GCF_902806685.2 Maniola hyperantus
CTGCTGCTACTATATACTACTTATAACACTGAAGACTATTTGACAAGTGTCACATTGACACGGGCGGTTATCGCTATGCTCCCCGCAAAGATCGCCCGAAAGAAGATACTTTGATAGCATTTTCAAAATGCAAATGCACCGTTAGCCTCAACAGACATCAGTGTAAAAGGATATCCAAGAAAGGGACCGAAATTACTAATAATCTATATAAAATAAGATGTAAGTTATTTACGACAAAAATTAACAATTAATCTCACCTGAAATTTTTCGATAAGTTATACTTAGCAACGTTGTTATTTGTCTTTTTGACAAAAACAACGTCGCTAAGTAACTTGTCGACAGACTACAATACAATACATTGATCATATCGCGGCTTGCGGGGAGGGGGGCATGAGCGACGTGAGAACCCTGAAGCAGTAAACACGACACAATTCCCGAGAAGTGGCGAGCGCGCGCAGGGTGTCTACACGTCGACCACCATCTTCTTGTGTATGTCGGTGTTGCCCACCACGTTGCAGAACTCTTCGAACGAGATTTTGCCATCCTCGTCCTTGTCCGCGAACAGGATGGTTTTGTCCACGATCTGCTGCAGCTGCGTGTCCTTCAGGTTGTTGCCTACCATCATTTTAAGCACCTGGAATTGATAACAGACCTATAAGTATCGTTTGAATTCGTTACAAGATGTCTTTAAGCTTTTGGATTGGAACGGACTTAGCATTACGTCAACCGTGAGTGCATCACTCACCTTCGATTTGCCGCTGACATAGTGTACAGTGTGACCTAAGTAATATCTGTATAATAGCCTATAAGTAGACATACATATCTCAATTCCTTCATTTAATAAATCAGTCCAAAACCAACGCTCGGGTCGTACGCTCATTTCCAACACCTTGTCCCAACCTTAGAATAGTCGTTATGGCAGAGACTCTGGGAGACTTACATACAAAGCTCAATGACCTTAGCAGTTTCTCAACAGGTGGGCCTATAAAAGAATACGAGTAAAAAGAAAATCATGCGCAATGCTCATGTCCCGTCCCATCCAAATCATTGAGCTCTGCACTCGAAATTGTAAACGAGTTCATATTGAATACCTGGGGCCTGGGACACAATCCAGCACGGTGGCTCCAATTTCGAGAAAGAGGTTAACCGCCGAAACCAACTCGGCTGGGCAAGCGCTCAGGAAGCTTCGAGATGGCTTTTCGTCCATAATATTTTCTCAGTGCTTGAAGACCAAAGCTTTCGAACAGGGCCTCTGGTAGTAAAGACATGAATCCAAAACCCTGGTCACTAATGCTGCTCGTGATTCTGGACGCATATTAGATACAAGAGAGTATTAAGTCATCAGAATCCCTTGTCGCACTGAACTGCGACACGCCCTGAATGAACTCCTCGAAATTCACCTGCCGCAGCCTGTCACCAGCCCAGAGGTCGTTACCTGGAACAGCTCGCCGTTGGATATGAACCCGTCGTTGTCCATGTCGTAGATGCGGAAGGCGAAGCGCAGCTTGGACAGTTTGTCGCCCTTCACACTGAACTGCGACACGCCCTGAATGAACTCCTCGAAGTTCACCTGCCGCAGCCTGTCACCAGCCCAGAGGTCGTTACCTGGAACAGCTCGCCGTTGGATATGAACCCGTCGTTGTCCATGTCGTAGATGCGGAAGGCGAAGCGCAGCTTGGACAGTTTGTCGCCCTTCACACTGAACTGCGACACGCCCTGAATGAACTCCTCGAAGTTCACCTGCCGCAGCCTGTCACCAGCCCAGAGGTCGTTACCTGGAACAGCTCGCCGTTGGATATGAACCCGTCGTTGTCCATGTCGTAGATGCGGAAGGCGAAGCGCAGCTTGGACAGTTTGTCGCCCTTCACACTGAACTGCGACACGCCCTGAATGAACTCCTCGAAGTTCACCTGCCGCAGCCTGTCACCAGCCCAGAGGTCGTTACCTGGAACAGCTCGCCGTTGGATATGAACCCGTCGTTGTCCATGTCGTAGATGCGGAAGGCGAAGCGCAGCTTGGACAGTTTGTCGCCCTTCACACTGAACTGCGACACGCCCTGAATGAACTCCTCGAAGTTCACCTGCCGCAGCCTGTCACCAGCCCAGAGGTCGTTACCTGGAACAGCTCGCCGTTGGATATGAACCCGTCGTTGTCCATGTCGTAGATGCGGAAGGCGAAGCGCAGCTTGGACAGTTTGTCGCCCTTCACACTGAACTGCGACACGCCCTGAATGAACTCCTCGAAGTTCACCTGCCGCAGCCTGTCACCAGCCCAGAGGTCGTTACCTGGAACAGCTCGCCGTTGGATATGAACCCGTCGTTGTCCATGTCGTAGATGCGGAAGGCGAAGCGCAGCTTGGACAGCTTGTCGCCCTTCACACTGAACTGCGACACGCCCTGGATGAACTCCTTGAAGTCCACCTGCCGACACAGACATGTCGTGTATGATACTGCAGATAACTGCCGTCTAATGTCATAAGTATCAAATATCTCAATAAAGCAAAACTCTGTCGAAAGATTCGTGTTTCAAAGTCTTAAAATCAGTGGCATCTCCCTGAAATGGAAACTCTTCCAGACACTTAACCTAAAACACTTAAAAAGACTTTAGGTTAAGATCATCCTTATGTGGGTGACGTGATTATTATACTACTCGTACAAAACGTTTCAGTTCAACCCTTCTAGTGCGACCTGCTAAGTTGTGGATAGGTTCAATGCAAGAGTTATTACACTAGTTTTTGTCCAGGTACAGCTAGCGGAGCTGCCTGGTCTACGGGACACTCACCTCCCCGTTGCCGTCTGCGTCGAAGATGTCGATGACGCGCTGCACGAGCGGGTTCTGCTGCAGCTCGGGCAGCGACATGAACTCGTCGATGGACAGCGCGCCCGAGTTGTCCAGGTCCAGCTTGCGGAAGCGCTTGCCGAGCCGCCGGATCTCGTCTGCGTCGACTACCCAACCAAACAACGCCGCTCGAATCTCTCACGCAAGTCCCTCCAGGCACAGCTACGTACCAGCACTTGAATTGGCAAGCTCTTATGGCATTTCCGTATTTTCATACATTCAATTTGTGTTGTGGTCTTGATCCATGAAAAACCATCGATTATTCGATAAATCGAATATCACTCGTCTGAATAAGTCTAGAGAAAAATCTTACAGTTAGTGAGCAGAAGAACGCTCGCAGAATTCTGTTCAAATGTATCGTATGGAAATGTGGGAGAGCACATCATATCTGCACGAAGAATACGCCAAACAAAATATCCGCACGGTTCTTCGCTAGAGGTTTCAGTGTGCTGACTCCTGAGAGAAACGATTGGAGTTGAAATTCTATGATTTATCAAATAATCGAGGGTTTTCTTATGGAAATATCATTAAAGTTCGAAATGTGATCGTTTTGTAAGACTGTAGACACAATATTTATTCAAATCGAGGCTTGCCAATTCATATTCTAACGCATACCCATATTCAGTAATTCAATTGTGCCAAGAGAGACTCATTGTCTAAAGAAATACAGTCGCGTCCGTACAGCACCCGCACTACGCACGTGCAATGTGCATGCGGATGGCGGGCGTGTACGGCCGGCGCGCGGCGACGCAGACCAAGCGTCAAAGATCACGCCACAAAGTTTAACAGCCGTCGCGTCCTATCATCTGTATACAAAACTCATGATTTATTTGCTTATCCAAATGTACGCGGTCTTGTGCCTCGCTAACTTCACCTACAACTTCGATAGTCGGCGAAGTTAGCGGGAGGTGTCAAACGTCGAACGTATTAGCATTTAAATAAGCTAACAACAGCGATGATTGTGAAATCATTACTGGCAAATGTAACTTTCACATTACAGTGAAATGGTAGCGCGAGCCGCTAAAAATATGGAATGTGCCGCTCTCGCATCGCTGCTCGAGTAAATGTTATCTCGTGTAGTATTAACAACTCTTTACGAGTCGGATGCATCTACAGTAACCGACAAACAACTTGACCAAAAGCGGCGTGGTCGAAGTTGACGCATCGCAGGAAACGGCGGGCGACTGATCAGCCAATCGCGTGCTCCCGCGCGGTAGAAGTCCTCTGCCATAGAAATTAGAAACCTAAATTCCATACTGCTCGTTTGCTCAAGTCGTTTGGCGGTCGCTAACAGTTGCCGTTCAATCGTTATCGGTGCGAGAACAGCTCGACCACAGTTAGAGGATTTTGTCGCTCAGTCTGCGCCGACAGTTAATGTACACGAGCGTTATCGGTGACGGTGGCACTACTATCAACTGCAACTATTTTGTATTTACACTTGTCGATGTTTTACAGTACCGAGCGAAAATGTGCTCATGTCGGTTGGTATGATGACGCATTACCAATAACTGATTTATTTATTTGCAATTACAATAAGTTTTAATAAGAGTTTATTTTACGGCACGTTGGGAATATACAGCAATTAGAATTATGAACTTACGCAATGAGTGCAGAGGGTGATTAATATTTTTTTAATAAAAATTTATCGTCATTTACTTAATTATAATTTTAAATTCAATTCAAAGGACGCGTAACAATTTGTATTGTTTACGAAGTCCCGGACGTTGTGTAGATACACCCAAGTAGCATACTAGCTAACTTATAATTGTTTTCACCAACACAGTAAGTAGGTATAGCTATCGACTACATTTCCAGTAAGAAATTATGCGAAGACTGCGAGAGGTCAATAAATTAGCGCCTTAATACTGGTTACTGGTAATGTCGATATCCTGAGCAGTGCCAAATCTATAAAAATGACGCTTGTGTATTTTTACAATGCAACTGAATTGTACGACGGCGTTGGTGTTGCAACTTCCAACAGTTGTCGGTGTCGCGAGTCTTGCGTCCAACAACTAATTCTATCTGTAATCTGTCGATAAGTTACTTAGCATTGTTGTTATTTGTCAAAAATTGTTCAGTCTTTTGTTGACAAATAACAATGTTGCTAAGTGACTTATCGACACATTACAGATAGATTGATTATTTATTAATTTCAACCGTTATACGATTATTAACATATAAAGCGTCTAATGCTGATCGCATACCTATCCTTACGCGCCACGGGCGTGCGTATTTCAGTGTCCAAAAATAAAATCACTACGCGCCGAATCCGAAAATTGCGGAGTACGTACTGTAGTATTCTGTACCTCAGTGGCCCTATTTTGTTGGATACTATGGAAAATGTCTAACAAATGACTGTCGAACTCCTAATTTTTTATTGGATATCTTTAATAACCCTCCGAAGCTGGTAATAGACACCGATAGGGATGGCGTGGACCTTTTATTTATTGGACACATTCCGAAGTGTACAATTTAATTACATAGCCACTGAGATACCGAATAGGCCTGCTATTGTGTTCGAATTTTTAGCACCTCCTGAAAAAGTGTCGCGTGCGGCGCGCAGGCTGGTGTGCGATCACCTTAACATTCCCGTGCACGAAGCCTGTGCGTCAGCCTCCGCCTGACATGGTACACGACTAGACGTAGAGCAGCCAACAGAACAAAACTAAGCAATGAGAGAGGTCAGACAGTATGCCTACCCTCGCAACTTGGGATAATTGTTACGAACAAGCGGCAATGGTGCGAACGCACTTGCAACACGACCCGATCCGCACACGGACTAGTTCAGTCAAATCAAATACTCATTTTCGGATTAATATGCTTAGTACGCGTTTGCAAATCCCGACAACGTTGATTTTCAAGTATCGAAACTATCACGACCAAGTAAAATGTTCGAACGAACAAGAGCCCTAAAATAGCACAGCTTAGCATCATTTTACTTTTTAAAAACTATTTCGATACCCGAAACTTACGATGTCGACACGAGCGAACACGTGCTAAGCCTACAGAGCAAACACCTCACGCGACGTGATGTCGCTTGTTGGAAGTGGGGTCAATAAAATATAACTATTTGATATGACTTTACACTTGTCTGAATCAGATCGGGAAGCACATTTTATGCATGTTTCACCATAAAAATGACGGAAATAAATGAACCAAAGTAAAAACACAAAAGAAACAATATTCACTCGAGCAATATATAGTTGCAAGCGGTCTGCTAAAACATCGAAGCAATCATTAATCTCCGAATTGATTTTGAGTGCAGATCGATTTCATAAATGTTAAAGGCGAGCTCAACAAAGACGATCTGCATTTTAAGCCGTACCGCCTCCAAGCTTTGCAGGAGGCTTCCAGTTCCACCACTACAAAATTGCAGTTTGGATGCAGCGGGTTCAGTGCAGTGGACACGACTGTATCGCAACTACCCGTGACAGAAATGCACATCGATGCAATTATGTCAACTGCAGTAAACTGCAATGTTGCAACAGCTTGCAGTCCAAATGTAGACCGTCTGTGCTGACCCCGAGGGACCCGAGTTCGGAATATAAGCGAAAGTCGACCGTAGCTGACATCTCCCATCACACGCATTCCTCACATATGTACAGTAACGTGGACCGCACATCGAAGCACGCGCCGCCAATGATGCACTTGTCACTACTGAAAATGGGAACGTCCAATCGCCCTCGGCACAAGTCATCTTTCTTTCATGGTTCGACTCTAATATCGGGATTCAAGCAAATCATTCGTAACATCGCGAATTGTGTGACAACCACATCGCACATTCGCGTCTACCCGAATGGCGCAAATATAGGTTTTTACGTCGCGTCTGCCGGCCGGCTGATTTACCAAATTTATTTCAAAAATCGCCAAACAAAAAACATTCACCGTATTCCGAATCGCTTGTCAAATCCCGTTAGTGGGGTCGTACCATAAGTGTGATTCGCATTTTCACCTGAATATGCATCGCGTGCGGCGCGAGGTGCGATGTGCGTTCAGCTTAAAGAGAACAATCATCTCAAACATTCACAAGTCTAACCACTTGTTCTAAAGGCACGGGTGATGCGCTAGCCCAAATGTCATTTCTAAGTACATCCAGAACAATTGTATCAATCATCGTGTACATGTGCACTGTACGTGTGCACTGTACGTGTGCACTGTACGTGTGCACTGTACGTGTGCAGTGGGAAACAAGTGAACACAACATTCACCACCAAAGTACACAATTATGTATATAAATATTATCTCTTGTCACATAAGAAGTCGCATGTCAACTATATTATGTAGATCAGATATGTCCTAGTGTGGCCTCATAGCCTGAGTGACGATTATATTTACAGAATCATAATAGGTATACGTATATATGTATGTAAATCTATTTCATTTATTACATTAGTAGATATATAATAATAATCGAATTTTGTATTAACATAATAATATTGTAAATGTTAATGATATAAATAATTAGATGAATAGACTAAAGTGTGTAAATATATATATAAATATAAATAAAATGACACCCCTTTAACAATATAATAAGTATCATGACAATGAATTGGGCTGTAGAGACATCTTATGTGCAAAAGATCAGAACACACCAGCTCGAGCTACAAGAACCACACCTACGTACGTCGTCACAAGCAACAGCAACGTCATAGCTTCAGCTAGGATCCAAGCATCATGTAATACTTACATTGAAATAAAACAACATTTCAACAGATTATACGCAACTCATAAAATCAACATGAATTGATATTTTAATTTTTTTGAAAATAAGTACTTATTTATGAACACACACAATTTAATTGTGTATTTAGTAAACACACAATTTAAACAACAACATTTTAATTTCTTTTTATTCAACAAAATATTTTTGAATGGGCACTGTTTGTATTTTTGAGATTTACAAACTGTAAGGGTTGCATATAAAATATAATGAATAATATACAAGTGTATACATTCATATTCAAAAGAATGATCAATAATCAAACAAAAAATTTTTTTGGCAATTAAATTATTTTACTTTTAAAATATCAATTGAATTATTTAGTACATGGTATTTTAGATCTAAAATCTGTTAAAATTAATAAGTGTAATTATTTCAAAAGCAGCTAATAAAGCATTATAATTAAATACATTATACAAACACCAATGATTATAGCAAGCAAACCAGTTTAAAGTTTAGTATTTTGAATTAACTCTGCAGCAATTTAAATCAATTTAATATTGAAATTAAACAAAATTAAATAGTTTTGATTTTTAATTAATCAACTTGTTATAAACATTTATGAAATCTGCATATTTAAAATTCACGATAATATTTAGCTTGGAGCTACTCTACAAGTAATATTTAGTTGATATTGTTGCTATGGGCTAGTTATATTAAAGCTGCACTCCTGAACAAATTATGAATTCTTTGATTAATTATTATGTGACTATAATTAATTATTTGAATAACTGGATAAATTAATATTATACAGAATAGAATATACATAACAGATTATAAAGTTAAAAAGCAAAGATATCGGGATATATAGACAACATGATTCTTCAGACTTTTATCTCAATATTGATTAATCAGCTTTTGGTTTTTGATTAATTGTGCTGAGATTGTATCCAGGGAGACGACACAATTGAACTAGCCAATAGCACATCGTCTACTGAACACAGCTGTGTTCACGGGCTACACACAAATTGTTCTGGATGTAGTGGTGGGTGTACGCTGTACGTGCGGTGTGTGGACATGGAGATGACGCCAGCGAGTGACTCTACCACTCACAGTTCTCCACCTTAAAATCAATGCAGTTTACACGGGCTGAAACAAACCTCACGTTATGCTTCGTACGCACCCTACTCCGCACTCAAACTCTCCCGCTAGGCCTCCGCCGCGAGCGCAGGCCGAGGCAGACAGTAGTGATGCTTCAAATGTCAAACTTATGTCACATTAGAGGGTTACTTACAAATTACACTTCTGTTACATTATTGTACAAGGAAATAGGCAATCAAACATGGGTTAAGGCGAGTAAGAGAGGTGAAGAGGGAAGCTGCGTTGCAGGCGGGTACTCACAGTTGGAACAGAGCTCCATTGGTATTGAGTTTTCATTGCCCTGCAAAATTTATGGTTTTGAATTGCAATACAAAACACTATTTATTTTTTGTATATTATGTGGCTAATTCTGTTGAACACAATCTCTAAACTAACAGTTTTTATAAAGGTCCAGGCTCTAGTGGTAAATTATCATAATTATAGACCTGTCATTTTGGTTTAGTTTGGACAATTCGTACAACAGAATTAGCTGTATTATTTTATAGTATGGACTATATATTACAGACTTTCAATTTTGAATGATCGTTCAATGATTCAAATATTACGGATCGTGTTGAAACGCTACAGAAATTCATGCTAATATTAATTTAGAGCTGTCTTAGGTACCTTATCGAAGCCCATACGCTTGACCAATTTAAAGGAAATTTGATACAGAAATAGCTTTCATCCTGGAGATGCACAAGGGTTACTTTTGATTTCAAAAAATCTAAGATTTCCCACAGGATATAAAAACCTAAAACCACGCGGGCGAAGTCGCGGGCATTATATATAGTACACAATGAACTCTTACCATGATGCTGGTTTAATGTTACACTCGGTTTTAACGATAAACAGAATTAGTAAAATATGGCACTAATTGTAAAGCAAAGATAGAATTAAAGAATTGTATTGTATTAAAAAATTATTTTGCTGCAATGCAAATCACACCATTGAGATCGAATCTAATGTTGCCATCGCCAAAGTCTTAATTTCACATTACCCCACCCATGCTAGTGCTAAAGATGAACCATTTTCACAAATTAGCATATTAGGTACTAATGTATAAGATTTTTTTTTCATTTATAACACTTGCTATCTAATATTATCAAAAATACAGTGATCCGCTTTTTTGCCTAACTAGTTACATAAAAAACACGAATACAAACTAAATACGAATAAGTGCACGAACGCCCATAGGGGTTGAATTTCAAAATCCTTTCTAGTTTAATAGCGGATATTTTCTAAGTAATTAGCTATCTGCATGCCAAATTTTAACCCGATCTGTCCAATAAGCTGTGCGATTGATATCCGCAATCTACAATCCGCAATCCGCGATACAAAACGTAAAAAATTTTATTGCTAAAATCGTCAAATTGTATTTTATATTTTGAATCCTGGTGGATAATATTTTATTTCTAAGTTCAATGTTTTTTTCTTTTTATTAAATCAAATAATACTAAAAGCTAGTTCTGTTTTGCCCTAAATCTAGGGAAAAATATTATAAGATGGCATCACAAATCGAATCGATTTGACAGACAAAATTAAAATAATGTTACCATGTGCAAAAATATTATAGTAAAATGTGGGTAAAGGACCGGAAAATTTTTTTTAACTTTCTGATCATAGATTACCTATCTACTATATTTCTGATTATCTTTATCTACACTTAAGGTGTAGGTAGTAGGCTACTCTAGACCCTAGACGTTCCTGCTGCCTGTCCACTGGTGCGGAGGAGAGAGGAGCGGAGCAGAGCTGTGGAAATATTAACCACTACAATAGCTCAAATGACTCGTCGCGTGCTCGCAACTTAGCTTTGCGTATGGAAAGGGACTGCTTATTTCTTGTACGATGGTACGGAATCTTTCGTGTCCAAATCCAGCTCTCACTTGACCACGACGTTGTTGCCGACCAAGAATATACAATGAGTATCTAAAGTTATCCACATTGACTTTCCGAACAACCCCACAAATCACCACAAACTCAACGTAAATCGAAATATTAATATATAAAACATTCATCTAAGCAATACCCCGAAATGCCCTTCAACGCGAATGTCAATGTCAGTGTCACTTGTCAGTGTCAAATCATTTTCCCTTCCCTTCCCTCATACCCCTCCTCCCCGTTCTTTCTCTCTGAAAAACCCTCAACCATGGCGGCCGGGGTAGGTATTTTTAATTTAAAGTTATCTCTACAATCACTACCCAAAACGGTACAAAATAAATAGTAATTAGGTATATAATTTCGGGCTTTTGTATTTTTATACATATTTTTTTTCAGGTTCTATACACTTATCCGGAAAACTTCCGTGCTTACAAGGCGTTAATCGCCGCTAAGTACTCCGGGGTCGATCTGAAAGTAGCGGCCAACTTCGTCTTCGGCGAAACTAATAAGAGCGAGGAGTTCCTGAAGAAGTTCCCGGCCGGAAAAGTGAGTGCGAAACGGATACAATAGTGCAGTGTATGTGAAATATGGCCATGTTGGGACGTGATGTGACGTGTAATGTGTGCGAATCATTTTAGGTGCCGGCTTATGAAAGTGCAGACGGCAAGATCCATCTGACGGAGAGCAACGCTATAGCTTACTATGGTACGTCTTTACTCGAGGGGTAAACATTTTATTAGCGCTCATTGAGTAGTATTGTAGTGTAATGGTACTGAAACTAGTACCGTGTACAAACTAGAGCCCATACATGTTTTACAATGTGATTTGATCTCGTGCAAGTATAATTTAGTGAAATGCCCAGAAGCTGGAATGCTAATTGGAACATGCTTTATAACACCTATTTTGGTTTGCTTTCTAAACCAATTTGACTGGCATATCATAATAACATGTGTTAGAAATCATGTTATAAATATTAAAATTTGTAGAGTTAAATACTATGGCCATAATTAATAGAGCGCATTAAATATAATATGAAGGAAACATTTGATTGAATGTAGAATATTGCAACCTAAACCTTATGTGATTCATTCAATCAAATGTTGTTGACAATACACATCCCTAAATTGCATATCTATTTAAAGTAACTTACTTACTAAGTTTGCTAATCGTTAAAATTACTACAATTATTTATCAAAGTAGTATTACATATATTTGTTTGTTAACATAATAATGACTTTAATTAAGATACGTTGAAAACGAATCTTAAGGAATGAACGAAGGTAACTTCAAGTCATTTCGATTAATGTCTGAGTTCATTCATGATAAACGATATAAAAAGCCGTGTGGCCGAATAGGCAAGTAGTTCTGTAATGAAAACCGACAAATAAACTTGTGAAATCGTCTTCGAGTTATTTTTCCTTCGTGGTCTCCTTACATCAGAAGCAGGGATCGATCGGCTGAACGCAGGTAATAAGTGATTTATTTTATTGTGTGAATAAGTCTAAAGCGATTTGAAAATTGAGATGTTTTTTTTTTTTGTGTTTTAAACCTGTTCATTAATATCCATTTATGGAGTTAATTATGGAAGTACCCACCACCTTCAAAAGATAATTTACGAAAAGGATAAAGGAACAAAATGAAACTTTGCTGAGATAGGAGTGATTTTTTTAATCTACCCGTATTTCATCGAGTTCCATGTTTTGATCTTTCCGTGTTACTAACGTCTCTAACCGATCTACGTAGCTAACCGATTTTGAAACTATAAATAATTAAGTATGTTAAAATCTAACGCAATAACATCTATTTCTAAGTAATGTGTGTTTTTCATCTACCCGCATTACATTGATTTACATGGTCAAAATGTTCAATTCGTCCTTTTTTTTTCGTTCTTTCATATCGAGGACGATGATGTGCCGCAAGCCTCAGCCTGGAAGTGCGGCCAGAGACGCAGCCGCCGGTGTGACCGGAGTACAGCCGGGAACACGGCTGGCAACGCGGCCAGAAGCGCGGCCTCCACGCCGCGATGCGACTGGGAGCGCAGCCGGCAGGACAGCTGGGCGGTGCAGCCGGGAGCGCAAACGTCGGCGCGGCCAGAAGCGCGATCGCTGGTGCGGCCTGGAGCGCGACCGTTGACGCGGCCGCTGGCACGGCCAGGAGCGCGGCCGGGAGCACGGCCGTCGGCGCGGCCAGAAGTGCGGCCGCCGGCGCGGCCGGGAGCTCGGCCGCCGGTGCAGCCGGGAGCGCGGCCGTCGGTGCGGCTGGGAGCGCGGCCGGGAGCACGGCCGTTGGCGCAGCCGGGAGTGCGGCCGGGAGCGCGGCCGTCGGTGCGGCCGGGAGTGCGGCCGTCGGCGCGGCTGGGAGCGCGGCCGCCGGTGCAGCTGGGAGCGCGGCCGGGAGCACGGCCGTTGGCGCAGCCGGGAGTGCGGCCGGGAGCGCGGCCGTCGGCGCGGCTGGGAGCGCGGCCGTCGATGCGGCTGGGAGCGCGGCCGGGAGCACGGACGTTGGCGCAGCCGGGAGTGCGGCCGGAGCGCGGCCGTCGGTGCGGCCGTCGGCGCGGCTGGGAGCGCGGCCGCCGGTGCAGCCGGGAGCGCGGCCGTCGGTACGGCCGGGAGTGCGGCCGTTGGCGCGGCCGGGAGAGCGGCCGTCGGTACGGCCGGGAGTGCGGCCGTCGGCGCGGCCGGGTGCGCGGCCGTTGGTACGGCCGGGAGTGCGGCCGTCGGCGCGGCCGTTGGCGCGGCCGGGAGCGCGGCCGTTGTTGTGGCCGTGGGCGCGGCCGGAAGCGCAGCCGCCGGTGCGGCCGGGGACGCGACCGTCAGGCGCGGCTGAGAGCGCGGCCGTCGGCGCGGCTGAGAGCGCGGCCGTCGGCGCGGCTGAGAGCGCGGCCGTCGGCGCGGCTGAGAGCGCGGCCGTCGGCGTGGCTGAGCGCGCGGCCGTCGGCGCGGCCGAGAGCTCGGCCGCCGCGGTGCGGCTGGTAGTCCAACCAGAGCAACCGAGGGAAGCAGAAAAGTCTGCTAATTCAAATGGTGATAATTGTGCATCGATGTAAACATGTTAATATGAGTTATATAGATTTCATGAGGCTCATGAGTTTTGTAGATTTATCAATGATCAATCTCCAAAACTGCATTATGATGAAAATAAAATAATCTCTAAATTTGATTCAACAACAAAAGTTAATGAGTGCACTAAATTATATACCACTTTTGCATTCCCGACTCAGATCATGTTAAAAAAAAATAGTACATGCTAATTACAATCGATTAATCGCAAAACCTTAAGGGCTTGTGTGGATATTGTAGATTTGCTTGAGTTTTCGAAAGACATGGGTAGGGACTAGGGAACATAACAGTGGAAGTACCCATAACCCAATGCATAGACTCAGAACTCTCACTCGATGATATTTTATGACACCCGATAATTTGTTTTAGTTTAGTTGAGTCTCAGAGAACAATATTATTTAAAGCACTGTCTTTTTTTTAAAGATTTTGATGAAGGGATTAATAAATTAGAGAAATCTTTCACTTATTGGATTATGCCATATTAACTTTAAATGAAAAAAAAATGACATTTCTATTTTTTTTTATATATAAATAAGTAATCTATGAAAAATCTTGAACTAGTACACTCATTAACCAAATTCAATGAATCAATGAATAATAGTACAGATAGTGAAGAGAATAAATAATTATAATAATATCAACATTATTATCATTATTAAATGTAGTAAAGACCTAACGGAAAAATCAAGGGATCAAAGGATATTCCAAGCATAAAGTTAAGGGCATGTCAAATGAACTTCCAGGCATGAACCGAGGGCATGTCCGAAGAAGTTCCAGGCATTAAATTAAGGGCGTGTCTGAAGGAACTTCCAGCATGAAATGAGGGTATGTCTGAAGAAGTTCTAGACACGAAATTAAGGGCATGTCTGAAGAAAATTTCAGGCATAGAATTAAGGGCGTGTCTGAAAGAACTTCCAGCATAAAATGAGGGTATGTCTGAAGAAGTTCTAGACACGAAATTAAGGGCATGTCTAAAGAAAATTTCAGGCATAGAATTAGGGATGCTTAAAGAAAATGTTAAGCATTATTTGAAAATTGAATGATATGAGTAGCAGGGAGCTGCTGGATTCAGGCGGCACAAGACTATGGAAGTTCCTACGAGAGATTTAAAAAAATAAAAAATGTATACAAGATAGATAGATAGAATTGGTAAATATGTATGAGAATTTTATTTTCTCTGTGATTTTATTTAAATCAGTGTAATTTTAATTAATGCTTCAGATTATGATAAATTAAATTATTGATTTTTTGCGACACAAGTTCTCAAGATCTAATTATGTTTCGTTACTCAAATACTAAAGTTATTACTTTATTCATGTATCAATCCATTCTCATTTGATTATTGTAATTCTGATTTAATTGTTACAGTTTCACGATTATTTTAATCCTGCTTTAAATGTATAAAATAATATTAAGGAAGCTAAAAATCTTGAGTAAGATTAAGATGAATTAAAATCTTAGTAATATTAGTTAAATAGATCTTAAATAATCTCAAGGATTTTATATTTAGTTCAGTTAGTTGGTAATAAAACATTTAGCTAGTATAATAAGCTTCCAGAAGACATATTGGAGGTGTCTCTCAACAATGTTCAAAGTCTTCATAAAACGGAAACTTATTAAAAAAAAAAAATCTATTACAATAATACCTAAAGTACTATTTGAATGATAAGAAAGCTTGGTTGGGAATGAGTTGCTTAACAGCTTTGTGTTAGTTCTAGGTGATTTTGTAAAGTGGTGATAATAAAAAGAATACCCGGCTGAGTTTGTTGCGGGCTCTTCTCTTCTCTTCTTTTTGTTTTAAGTACGTATTAATTATCACCACTATATCATTTTACCAATTCTGGATAAACAATTTGAGTTTGAGTTTGAGGTAGTCAGGGTGTAGTCTCATGAAAGCAAAAGCACAGTGGACATAAGTACATTATGTGAAAATAGAAGGAAATTCTACTTAAATTTTAAATTCTTTACCACGCTCTTCTCACTTAATTCAAAGGTGCTGAAATAATGTCAATTATAGTTAATTATCTACTTATGCAATTAAAAGTTTGAGGACAAACTATGATTATCAGAATGGCCGAAATGTTAGAAATCATGTTATAAATATTAAAATTTGTAGAGTTAAATACTATGGCCATAATTAATAGAGCGCATTAAATATAATATGAAGGAAACATTTGATTGAATGTAGAATATTGCAACCTAAACCTTATGTGATTCATTCAATCAAATGTTGTTGACAATACACATCCCTAAATTGCATATCTATTTAAAGTAACTTACTTACTAAGTTTGCTAATCGTTAAAATTACTACAATTATTTATCAAAGTAGTATTACATATATTTGTTTGTTAACATAATAATGACTTTAATTAAGATACGTTGAAAACGAATCTTAAGGAATGAACGAAGGTAACTTCAAGTCATTTCGATTAATGTCTGAGTTCATTCATGATAAACGATATAAAAAGCCGTGTGGCCGAATAGGCAAGTAGTTCTGTAATGAAAACCGACAAATAAACTTGTGAAATCGTCTTCGAGTTATTTTTCCTTCGTGGTCTCCTTACACATGTACAGCGGGTGATAGCACAAAAAAGCACAATTAGTGTAGATTGCGAGGTTTTGACAATAAGTAGGTTATGTTAATTTCCAGGATGTAAGCTATCTCTGTACCAAAATTGATTGTACAAATGGGCAGTGAAAATATAACACACAGACACATTTTTGCATTTTTTTTATAATATAAGGATCTTAATACCTATTATCTATATTATGCCTAAACTAATAACAGCACAAGTCACACTAGCATGGTATGTTTCCAAGAATATGTATCCATACTAATATATAAAATCAAAAGCTTACATTGCGGGCTACTTTTTATCCCGAAAAGTGTGCACATACATAGTGATATGTTAGATACTGTACTTAGCCTAAGTCAGACATTATTATCAAGACATACAATGATTGCATACATTGTCTGTGCACTGCAGTGGCGAACGCGGCCCTCCGCGGGCTGGACGTGGCCACACAGGCAGCCATCTACCAGTGGGCGTCGTGGGCCGACAGCGAGCTGCTGCCCGCCTCCTGCGCCTGGGTGTTCCCCTACCTCGGCATCATGCAGTTCAACAAAGTGGTACGCCTACGTGGAATTATTTATAATAGAACTGTGTAGAAACCAAAGGTTTATGGGCTTAATAAAAACTGCCATGCTCCTTCCAGGTAAGCCCGCTTCCACCAGGTGAGATTGCAGTCAAGGGTACTACTGCCAGCTCACACTGGCCTACCCACCACAGTTAGTAGTGATGCCCGCTCCAGTCTCCATTATCATGTAAACTGTAAATATCGATCTGTATTGTAGGGACTGATTTATTGATCTAATAGTGACTACCCGTACGGATCTAACCTACCAGATTGGCCTGATGAGATAGTCAACAAACTGTTTTGTAGGGTTTATTCAAGTGTATATTCTGTATGTGGGCAGAACGTGGAGCGCGCCCGGAGCGACCTGCTGGCCGCGCTGCAGGTGCTGGACGGCCACCTGCTGACGCGCACGTTCCTGGTCACGGAGCGCATCAGCCTGGCCGACATCATCGTCTTCACCACTCTGCTGCACGCCTTCCAGGTACACTACAAGATCACTCATTCCTCTTCCTCTCCAACTAAGCGTAACCTATCTATCTATCTATAATCTAAACCAATTTCCAATTATTTCTAGAATGTGCTGGACCCAGAACTGCGCTCATCTCTAGTGAACGTGCAGCGCTGGTTCCTCACGCTCGCCAACCAGCCGCAGGTGTCGGCAGTGGTGGGAGCCGTGACGCTGTGCCAGGCGCCGCCCGTCTTCGACCCCAAGAAGTACCAGGAGCTCACACAACACAAGAAGGTCAGTCGCCTTGGTGAACGTGCAGCGCTGGTTCCTCACGCTCGCCAACCAGCCGCAGGTGTCGGCAGTGGTGGGAGCCGTGACGCTGTGCCAGGCGCCGCCCGTCTTCGACCCCAAGAAGTACCAGGAGCTCACACAGCACAAGAAGGTCATCTCTCTCTCTCTTGTGTGTTGAGTTGAGTGCGGCTTTGGCGACGAGGATAGGCACCATGTGCTGTGGGAGTGTCCCCTTTATGAGGATGGACGCATTGCAGGTGACGATGTTGGATGGGATCGTACGCGGGGAAGCTGGGCCGGTCTTCTACACGGACCTCGTCTCCTCCGTGGTGCCGGCCTGGCACCTGTACGCTCCGAGCTGCTTCGCCTCTTATGCCAATGGTGCGCGAATTCCCGTAGCCGGTTGTAGTTCCCCGCCGATGAGACGAGGTCCGTGTAGAAGACCGGCCCCGCTTCCCCGCGTACGATCCCATCCAACATCGTCACTCGCAAGTCCTCATAGAGGGGACACTCCCACAGCACATGGTGCCTATCCTCGTCGCCAAGGCCGCACTCGCACGCCGGGCTCTCGCACAACGTCATCCTATGCAGTGAGCACAAGGGACAAGGAAGAGACAAAATAATTTGTAGGGAGTCAAGAAGGCGCCCCCGGAAAATGTCAAGAGCAAGTACCGAACGGGCGCCCTCCCGCGATTCGACCCATATAACCGAGAGGTTTGTGGGACCATGGGAGGTGGAGGGTTGTCCCAATCTCTCTCTCTCTCTCTCCCCCTCCCTCTCTCTCTCCCTCGCTCTCATGAGGTAAGACTTACGGCCCTGGGAGAGCAGTCGAAGAGAGGCGTCCATTACAATTTGAAACCACAGTTTGCAAATTTTCTCCCCTTTAAAAGGATTTCAGAACGATAATTCGTTTTATTCGTTAAAATTTGCAAACTGCCCTAGTGAGTATTTTATACAGTCTTGTAAGAGCATCATAATCAATAATTCCAGGAGGGAGGCAAAAAAGACAAGAAGCCAGAAAAGAAAGAACAGCCCAAGAAAGAGAAAAAAGAAAAAGAGGAGCCAGAGTTAGAAGATGATTTAGAAGAAAAACCTAAAGAATCCAAGGACCCCTTCGATAGCATGCCTAAAGGGTAAGTCTAAAGGTATTATGTATTTTTAATACACTTGTTCGTAAACTACTCATACCTATGTGACGACAGAGATAATGCTCTATAAAACCGCTATCCTTCTCTAAAGATCGATGTGCATTATTTTCTGCCACTTACTGTACACATTATTTTCTGTCAGTACTGTAAAATAGACTATAACAGTACATTGGTAATGCAATATCTTACGTCACAGGCGCCGGGATAAATCCTCAGCGCAACGACGATATTCAGAGTAAAAAGCGTAGCGAGGGTGTTGCGTCTAGACTCCTGAGGCTGAGATCTATAGAGCGCACTTTGACTTTGCTCAGACGAGACAGATTTATGTTTAGAGGCAGGTTCGACCGTACCAAAGGGAGATCTCCCACCGAGCGGTTGGTCGTGCTCGGTAGCGCCAGCTGGGCCGACAGCAGAAACTCCGTTAGTGCGAGTACTGTGGGCGGTACATTTGTTCGGTACTACGTCATGGAATGTTATCGATTGAATAGCGCCATCTAGTTGCAATTGTGGCAACCGCCACACAACCATGTTGTCAAGTAACCAATGCAATGTGTGTTGCAGAACATTCAACATGGACGACTTCAAGCGGTGCTACTCCAACGAGGACGAGGCGGTGTCGGTGCCCTACTTCTGGGAGAAGTTCGACCCCGAGAACTACTCCATCTGGTTCGCGGAGTACAAGTACCCTCAGGAGCTGTCCAAGGTGTTCATGAGCTGCAACCTCATCACCGGTGAGATGTTATAACCTCATCAGCGCGCGCCTGGGTGTCTGGTGCACTTGACACTGGACCGTCCGCTGCGCCAGATCCTTCTTTCCACGCACGTGCGAACTGTGGAACCAACTCCCGATGTTCCCACTAGATTACAACATGGGGTTATTCAAGTGGCGGACCAACGAATTCAAGGCCGGCAACGCATCGGCGGTTCCTCTGGTGTTGCAAATGTTCATGGGCGGCGGTAATCACTTAACATCAGGTGACCCGTTTGCTCGCTATCTCTGTTAAAAATAAAAATTATAGGCATTGATCATTTCATAAATAAGAAAACGGACCGTGCGAGAGTTAGAAAAACTTAAAGGTGGCGAATTAATTTTTGAATTCAAGCATTTTTCTTTTCTGATTATTTTCATAATTATATTTTCGAAAATCAGTAAAAGTAACTTCATACAGTACAGGATCCGGACCGCGGGGCACGCGGGGATCTGCGTTTGTGTGTACGTCTGAGAAAGACAAAAAGGGACAAGGAAAGGATACAAAGAATTAGTAGGGAGTCAAGAAGGCGCCCCGGGAAAGAGCCACCAAGCAAGTACCGAACGGGCGCCCTCCCGCGTTTCGGCCCATATAACCGCGAGGTTGGTGGGGCCATGGGAGGTGGTGTCCACAGGTGAGGAGCAAGTACCGAACGGGCGCCCTCCCGCGTTTCGGCCCATATAACCGCGAGGTTGGTGGGGCCATGGGAGGTGGTGTCCACAGGTGAGGAGCAAGTACCGAACGGGCGCCCTCCCGCGTTTCGGCCCATATAACCGCGAGGTTGGTGGGGCCATGGGAGGTGGTGTCCACAGGTGAGGAGCAAGTACCGAACGGGCGCCCTCCCGCGTTTCGGCCCATGAGGAGGTTACCTGGAAAGTATGCTAGGATCTTTGAAATGCGCGAGGATTGGCTAATTTTGTCTGGAACTAATTATGTACCTACAATTATTAAAAAAAAATCTAAATCCGATTAAGATGATGCCAACAATAGAATTCTAAATGCACCCGAAAAAAACTTTGTTTGTATAATAGAATCTTCTTAAATTAGAACCTTCTGCCTGACTTTTGGCCTATTAATATAGAAACTTTTTATGGCAACTTCCACGGTACTGGCGCCTCTTGTATCGAGCATCTAGCATTTTCCTCGCTGAAGTGAGATGAAAAGTTGTGTGTTTCGCACGGGTGCAAATTTATTTGCGCTCGAGCTTTTGAATCCTGAGCGTAATACTAACTCTCGGGACAAAATAACATCTTTGCACCCTTGCATAACACACAACTATTTTTATAATTATCGAGTAGTAAGTAGTATTGTCGGCACAGGCATGTTCCAGCGCCTAGACAAGATGCGCAAGCAGGCGTTCGCGTCGGTGTGTCTGTTCGGCGCCGACGACGACTCCACCATCTCCGGCGTGTGGGTGTGGCGCGGCCAGGACCTCGCCTTCCCGCTGTCGCCCGACTGGCAGGTAAGTAGTATTGTCGGCACAGGCATGTTCCAGCGCCTAGACAAGATGCGCAAGCAGGCGTTCGCGTCGGTGTGTCTGTTCGGCGCCGACGACGACTCCACCATCTCCGGCGTGTGGGTGTGGCGCGGCCAGGACCTCGCCTTCCCGCTGTCGCCCGACTGGCAGGTAAGTAGTATTGTCGGCACAGGCATGTTCCAGCGCCTAGACAAGATGCGCAAGCAGGCGTTCGCGTCGGTGTGTCTGTTCGGCGCCGACGACGACTCCACCATCTCCGGCGTGTGGGTGTGGCGCGGCCAGGACCTCGCCTTCCCGCTGTCGCCCGACTGGCAGGTAAGTAGTATTGTCGGCACAGGCATGTTCCAGCGCCTAGACAAGATGCGCAAGCAGGCGTTCGCGTCGGTGTGTCTGTTCGGCGCCGACGACGACTCCACCATCTCCGGCGTGTGGGTGTGGCGCGGCCAGGACCTCGCCTTCCCGCTGTCGCCCGACTGGCAGGTAAGTAGTATTGTCGGCACAGGCATGTTCCAGCGCCTAGACAAGATGCGCAAGCAGGCGTTCGCGTCGGTGTGTCTGTTCGGCGCCGACGACGACTCCACCATCTCCGGCGTGTGGGTGTGGCGCGGCCAGGACCTCGCCTTCCCGCTGTCGCCCGACTGGCAGGTAAGTAGTATTGTCGGCACAGGCATGTTCCAGCGCCTAGACAAGATGCGCAAGCAGGCGTTCGCGTCGGTGTGTCTGTTCGGCGCCGACGACGACTCCACCATCTCCGGCGTGTGGGTGTGGCGCGGCCAGGACCTCGCCTTCCCGCTGTCGCCCGACTGGCAGGTAAGTAGTATTGTCGGCACAGGCATGTTCCAGCGCCTAGACAAGATGCGCAAGCAGGCGTTCGCGTCGGTGTGTCTGTTCGGCGCCGACGACGACTCCACCATCTCCGGCGTGTGGGTGTGGCGCGGCCAGGACCTCGCCTTCCCGCTGTCGCCCGACTGGCAGGTAAGTAGTATTGTCGGCACAGGCATGTTCCAGCGCCTAGACAAGATGCGCAAGCAGGCGTTCGCGTCGGTGTGTCTGTTCGGCGCCGACGACGACTCCACCATCTCCGGCGTGTGGGTGTGGCGCGGCCAGGACCTCGCCTTCCCGCTGTCGCCCGACTGGCAGGTAAGTAGTATTGTCGGCACAGGCATGTTCCAGCGCCTAGACAAGATGCGCAAGCAGGCGTTCGCGTCGGTGTGTCTGTTCGGCGCCGACGACGACTCCACCATCTCCGGCGTGTGGGTGTGGCGCGGCCAGGACCTCGCCTTCCCGCTGTCGCCCGACTGGCAGGTAAGTAGTATTGTCGGCACAGGCATGTTCCAGCGCCTAGACAAGATGCGCAAGCAGGCGTTCGCGTCGGTGTGTCTGTTCGGCGCCGACGACGACTCCACCATCTCCGGCGTGTGGGTGTGGCGCGGCCAGGACCTCGCCTTCCCGCTGTCGCCCGACTGGCAGGTAAGTAGTATTGTCGGCACAGGCATGTTCCAGCGCCTAGACAAGATGCGCAAGCAGGCGTTCGCGTCGGTGTGTCTGTTCGGCGCCGACGACGACTCCACCATCTCCGGCGTGTGGGTGTGGCGCGGCCAGGACCTCGCCTTCCCGCTGTCGCCCGACTGGCAGGTAAGTAGTATTGTCGGCACAGGCATGTTCCAGCGCCTAGACAAGATGCGCAAGCAGGCGTTCGCGTCGGTGTGTCTGTTCGGCGCCGACGACGACTCCACCATCTCCGGCGTGTGGGTGTGGCGCGGCCAGGACCTCGCCTTCCCGCTGTCGCCCGACTGGCAGGTAAGTAGTATTGTCGGCACAGGCATGTTCCAGCGCCTAGACAAGATGCGCAAGCAGGCGTTCGCGTCGGTGTGTCTGTTCGGCGCCGACGACGACTCCACCATCTCCGGCGTGTGGGTGTGGCGCGGCCAGGACCTCGCCTTCCCGCTGTCGCCCGACTGGCAGGTAAGTAGTATTGTCGGCACAGGCATGTTCCAGCGCCTAGACAAGATGCGCAAGCAGGCGTTCGCGTCGGTGTGTCTGTTCGGCGCCGACGACGACTCCACCATCTCCGGCGTGTGGGTGTGGCGCGGCCAGGACCTCGCCTTCCCGCTGTCGCCCGACTGGCAGGTAAGTAGTATTGTCGGCACAGGCATGTTCCAGCGCCTAGACAAGATGCGCAAGCAGGCGTTCGCGTCGGTGTGTCTGTTCGGCGCCGACGACGACTCCACCATCTCCGGCGTGTGGGTGTGGCGCGGCCAGGACCTCGCCTTCCCGCTGTCGCCCGACTGGCAGGTAAGTAGTATTGTCGGCACAGGCATGTTCCAGCGCCTAGACAAGATGCGCAAGCAGGCGTTCGCGTCGGTGTGTCTGTTCGGCGCCGACGACGACTCCACCATCTCCGGCGTGTGGGTGTGGCGCGGCCAGGACCTCGCCTTCCCGCTGTCGCCCGACTGGCAGGTAAGTAGTATTGTCGGCACAGGCATGTTCCAGCGCCTAGACAAGATGCGCAAGCAGGCGTTCGCGTCGGTGTGTCTGTTCGGCGCCGACGACGACTCCACCATCTCCGGCGTGTGGGTGTGGCGCGGCCAGGACCTCGCCTTCCCGCTGTCGCCCGACTGGCAGGTAAGTAGTATTGTCGGCACAGGCATGTTCCAGCGCCTAGACAAGATGCGCAAGCAGGCGTTCGCGTCGGTGTGTCTGTTCGGCGCCGACGACGACTCCACCATCTCCGGCGTGTGGGTGTGGCGCGGCCAGGACCTCGCCTTCCCGCTGTCGCCCGACTGGCAGGTAAGTAGTATTGTCGGCACAGGCATGTTCCAGCGCCTAGACAAGATGCGCAAGCAGGCGTTCGCGTCGGTGTGTCTGTTCGGCGCCGACGACGACTCCACCATCTCCGGCGTGTGGGTGTGGCGCGGCCAGGACCTCGCCTTCCCGCTGTCGCCCGACTGGCAGGTAAGTAGTATTGTCGGCACAGGCATGTTCCAGCGCCTAGACAAGATGCGCAAGCAGGCGTTCGCGTCGGTGTGTCTGTTCGGCGCCGACGACGACTCCACCATCTCCGGCGTGTGGGTGTGGCGCGGCCAGGACCTCGCCTTCCCGCTGTCGCCCGACTGGCAGGTAAGTAGTATTGTCGGCACAGGCATGTTCCAGCGCCTAGACAAGATGCGCAAGCAGGCGTTCGCGTCGGTGTGTCTGTTCGGCGCCGACGACGACTCCACCATCTCCGGCGTGTGGGTGTGGCGCGGCCAGGACCTCGCCTTCCCGCTGTCGCCCGACTGGCAGGTAAGTAGTATTGTCGGCACAGGCATGTTCCAGCGCCTAGACAAGATGCGCAAGCAGGCGTTCGCGTCGGTGTGTCTGTTCGGCGCCGACGACGACTCCACCATCTCCGGCGTGTGGGTGTGGCGCGGCCAGGACCTCGCCTTCCCGCTGTCGCCCGACTGGCAGGTAAGTAGTATTGTCGGCACAGGCATGTTCCAGCGCCTAGACAAGATGCGCAAGCAGGCGTTCGCGTCGGTGTGTCTGTTCGGCGCCGACGACGACTCCACCATCTCCGGCGTGTGGGTGTGGCGCGGCCAGGACCTCGCCTTCCCGCTGTCGCCCGACTGGCAGGTAAGTAGTATTGTCGGCACAGGCATGTTCCAGCGCCTAGACAAGATGCGCAAGCAGGCGTTCGCGTCGGTGTGTCTGTTCGGCGCCGACGACGACTCCACCATCTCCGGCGTGTGGGTGTGGCGCGGCCAGGACCTCGCCTTCCCGCTGTCGCCCGACTGGCAGGTAAGTAGTATTGTCGGCACAGGCATGTTCCAGCGCCTAGACAAGATGCGCAAGCAGGCGTTCGCGTCGGTGTGTCTGTTCGGCGCCGACGACGACTCCACCATCTCCGGCGTGTGGGTGTGGCGCGGCCAGGACCTCGCCTTCCCGCTGTCGCCCGACTGGCAGGTAAGTAGTATTGTCGGCACAGGCATGTTCCAGCGCCTAGACAAGATGCGCAAGCAGGCGTTCGCGTCGGTGTGTCTGTTCGGCGCCGACGACGACTCCACCATCTCCGGCGTGTGGGTGTGGCGCGGCCAGGACCTCGCCTTCCCGCTGTCGCCCGACTGGCAGGTAAGTAGTATTGTCGGCACAGGCATGTTCCAGCGCCTAGACAAGATGCGCAAGCAGGCGTTCGCGTCGGTGTGTCTGTTCGGCGCCGACGACGACTCCACCATCTCCGGCGTGTGGGTGTGGCGCGGCCAGGACCTCGCCTTCCCGCTGTCGCCCGACTGGCAGGTAAGTAGTATTGTCGGCACAGGCATGTTCCAGCGCCTAGACAAGATGCGCAAGCAGGCGTTCGCGTCGGTGTGTCTGTTCGGCGCCGACGACGACTCCACCATCTCCGGCGTGTGGGTGTGGCGCGGCCAGGACCTCGCCTTCCCGCTGTCGCCCGACTGGCAGGTAAGTAGTATTGTCGGCACAGGCATGTTCCAGCGCCTAGACAAGATGCGCAAGCAGGCGTTCGCGTCGGTGTGTCTGTTCGGCGCCGACGACGACTCCACCATCTCCGGCGTGTGGGTGTGGCGCGGCCAGGACCTCGCCTTCCCGCTGTCGCCCGACTGGCAGGTAAGTAGTATTGTCGGCACAGGCATGTTCCAGCGCCTAGACAAGATGCGCAAGCAGGCGTTCGCGTCGGTGTGTCTGTTCGGCGCCGACGACGACTCCACCATCTCCGGCGTGTGGGTGTGGCGCGGCCAGGACCTCGCCTTCCCGCTGTCGCCCGACTGGCAGGTACGCACCCACCACACACACCCACACACCCACACACAACACAGACAAACATGTCACCGTCCACCTACAACAACTAAACATTCTGCCTGATCCACGAAAGCGAAGATTCCCTTCAAAGGGTCACTGAACCAGGCGCACGTACTTTGTCGTAGGTCGACGACCTTGGCGGACAGTTGGTTGACATGAATGTGTGACGTTTCAGATTGACTACGAGTCGTACACGTGGAAGAAGCTGG
Source organism: Maniola hyperantus (assembly GCF_902806685.2). NCBI lineage: Eukaryota > Metazoa > Arthropoda > Insecta > Lepidoptera > Nymphalidae > Maniola > Maniola hyperantus. The sequence goes on from NC_048551.1 coordinate 14,429,931, forward strand.
ACGCCGCGAGCTTCGAGACCAAGCAGCTAGTGAAGGACTACTTCTCGTGGAGCGGCTCGGACGCGCAGGGCCGCCGCTTCAACCAGGGCAAGATCTTCAAGTAGGCCGCCTACTCACATACATCACATACTCGCGCCACTTGTGTTCGCAATTCGTATAGCAAACAATATCACTGTGTTACTGTCGAATGGCGCGTGCTCTTGTGTCACGCAATAAGTTTAGTAGGTACAGTTAGGTTGGACTTTTCTGTGCAAACAAATTTTGCCATGCGCCATGTGGTAGTGATGTTCACCAAATTAAAATCGGTGGTACTGAAGTTTCCACTTTAAATCCTTTAGGTCCATTTTACTGTGACGATAATGTGTTGCGAAATCTATAAAAAGGTAATTTATTGAAATTTAGACGTTTAGAGTATGCAATAAGGTCCAATTAGAATTGTGCGCCGTGGTGGTCGCGGGTCTCGCGGGTACTGTGCCAGTACTGAACGCAAGATGAGGTCTTGTCATTCCACGCGGTGCGCGCTGATGTAACTAAGTGTAATATAAGTGGCAATGATTGTCTCGTCTCAGCTGTTTGTACGGAAACTAACTAATTAAATTGTTTTCTATTTACGAGGGTGTGTTCATTCCACGTACAGTACGCGGCAGGAAATAATCTACATCGACCTTTAGAAGAGATAGCGGTTTGGCATAGTGTCTCTGTCGTCGAGACAGACGTCTGCCACTCATACCCATGTGACGTAAAACGTCGAAGCCGAAGTCTCATTCTGAAGGTTGATGATTATTTTCTGCTGCGCACGTACAGTTCCCGGCAGGAAATATTGCCCATCCAACTTTTTTTTTTATAAAGAATATTAGCCATGTTAAATGACTAATATTCTCCTTTCCTCTCCAACTAAGCGTCAAGCTTGTGCTAAGAGTAGGTACGGCAATAGTGCAACGGGCGGGGTTTGAACCGGCGACCTTTCGGTTTTCAGTCCACTCCTTTACCTGTTGAGCTATTGAGGCTTTGGAAAGAACGGTTTTATAGAGCGTTGTCACTGTCGTCGAGACCAACGAAATGTCACTATAGTAGAATCAAAAATTCACCGAACTAAACTGACGTTTACATTGTTGACAGTTTCTGATGAAAAAATTGTGTTGTGCTTAAATAATCTATTATCTATCACTCACTTATTACATCGTGATTAAACACGCATATTTTGTTATTTACTTAGAAACTTGTGTTCATTTGTAATTGATTTAAAAATGTTTTATAAATCAATCATGATCATACGGGAAATCTAAATCATAGAAAAATATAGTTAGTACTTTAAATAGAGAGTTTTAACTACCTATCAATAAAACTTACCTATTATATTTCAAAGTCAAAAGTCAAATGATTTATTCAAAATAGGTAATTAATAATTCTTTTTGATGGTCAGATGTTGGATTTGTAAGATATAGTGGTGATAATTATTACGCAAACTTATAAGCTACGATGGTTCCAAACGCGCCCAGGTCTGAGAAGAGCCCACAACAAACTCAGCCGGGTATTCAGAGACTATAGACTATATTGAGAGACATCTCCAATATGTCTTCTGGAAGCTTATTATAAAAACTTATAGATTTTCCAATAAATGAATTGCTAACTTTACTTAGCCTGGAGGTGGGAATTACAAGTTTATTTTTATTTCTAGTATTTACATTATGACAGTCACTTTTTTTCTTGAACTTATTTATGTTTTCATGGACGTACAATAAATTTTCAAAAATATATTGATTATGCACTGTCATAATTTTAACTTCTCTAAATTTAGTTCTCAGCGACTCTCGTGGTCCCATACTGTATATGACTCGAACAGCCCTTTTCTGCAGCACAAAAATAGAATTAATATCAGCAGCATTACCCCATAATAATATACCATATGACATGCTGTGAAAGTAACTAAAATATACTAGTCTCGCCGTTTCTATGTCTGTCAACTTTTTTAATCTGGGCGAATCTTTTTTACCGCATATGCGGCAGAACTAAGTCTGTTCGATAAGTTATTTATAATATGAGAGCCCCATTGAAGTTTTGCATCAAACGTTATTCTTAGGAAAATAGCGGTATCCACTAAATCCAATTCCTCATTGTGAAGTTGCACAGTGGTTTTCACTTGCTTAACATTTGGTAGTGTGAATTTAACACACTTTGTCTTTTTCCCGTTGAGAAGCAGGTTATTAGCTTCGAACCACTGTACTACCTTGGTAAGAGAATTGTTTACTTCATCAAAAGTTGTTAAGTATCGATTGATTTTAAATAAAAGTGATGTAATCAGCAAACAAGACTATCCCGTAATTGTCCTTAGCGAGGTAAGGAAGGTCATTTATGTAAATGAGGAACAGAAAAGGTCCCAAAATTGAACCTTGTGGGACCCCTATTTTTTACAACGGATCCGGGAGATCGCTTTCCATTCACGTCTACCTTCTGTATTCTATTATTTAGCTAAGAACTCATCAATTCCAATGCTGCACCCCTAATTCCGTAATGGTGCCATTTCGCGACCAATGTTTCATGAGCAACGCAGTCGAAAGCCTTGGATAGATAGGCAGAAAACGCCAAGCGCATCACGTGATTCCTCCCAGGCTTCAAATATATTTAGTATTAACTCAACACCAGCATCGGTTGTTGAGCGACCCCGTGTAAAACCAAACTGTTTGGTGTGAAATAAGTCATTTATATTGAAAAAATTCAACAGTTGAGTTAAAATTAATTTTTCAAAGATTTTACTAAAAGTGGGTAGTACAGATATCGGTCTGAAGTTAGTGGGGTCACTAGTACTACCTGATTTAAATAATGGAATTATTTTACTATGTTTCATTAAGTCGGGAAACTCACCACAGTCAACACAATTGTTGAATATTAATGCTAACTCGGGTGCAACAATATTAATTAATGCTAACTCGGGTGCAACAATATCAATTAATGCTAACTCGGGTGCAACAATATCAATTAATGCTAACTCGGGTGCAACAATATCAATTAATGCTAACTCGGGTGCAACAATATCAATTAATGATTTCACAACGTTAACGGAAATGCCCCACAGATCATTTGTTTTCTTATTAATTAATTTAAAAGCTTTGATAACGTCAGAGCAACTAACGTGACTGAATTCAAATATTTTATTACATTCAGGCACGTTATCCTCCAATAGTGAGAGAGCGGCGGCTGGTGAAGAGTTCAATGATTTTGTAGTAGAAACAGGAATATCTGTAAAGTAGGTCTCAAAAAAGGTGGCGACCTGAAGGGGTCTGACGTAATCGATTTGTCATGATATTTTAGTGCAAATTCACACATTTCCTTAAGATATATGCGAAATTCATTGTTGAGTGATAGCCTTGCGTTTTTCGTGTTCTGACGTGGCGCCACCCTCGCTTCCCGTCCCCACCGCGCGGTTAATTTATTTCGTCCTTTTTTAGCAGCATTGAAAAGAAAAAGATGCAGATACTTTAAATTTAGTTTAGAGAAAAACATGAGGATGGACTGGATGTGCTGTTCGACGAGTGTGCGAGGTCTGCCACGAGTTTGTAAATAGTCTCTGATCAGTTTGACAGGAGTGTCGGGCGTGGCTTCCACAGAGGGTCACCACCCGCATGTCGCCCGCACCGGGTTCGCGCTGAGGCTGGGCGGGTTTATCAAATAAAAGGCATTACATGGAAAGCAAAAATTTATATTCTTTATATTTCAGACTTTCCCCTAAACTGTAGAAGTACTTCAACATTGGTACACAGACCGGCGCAGGCGCAGGCGGCCACGTGGCCACCAACTATACACCTGCCGTTGACGCGACACGGACCGGCGCAGGCGGCCACGTGGCCACCAACTATACACATGCCGTTGACGCGACACAGACCGGCGCAGGCGCAGGCGGCCACGTGGCCACCAACTATACACCTGCCGTTGACGCGACACGGACCGGCGCAGGCGGCCACGTGGCCACCAACTATACACATGCCGTTGACGCGACACAGACCGGCGCAGGCGCAGGCGGCCACGTGGCCACCAACTATACACATGCCGTTGACGCGACACAGACCGGCGCAGGCGCAGGCGGCCACGTGGCCACCAACTATACACCTGCCGTTGACGCGACACGGACCGGCGCAGGCGGCCACGTGGCCACCAACTATACACATGCCGTTGACGCGACACAGACCGGCGCAGGCGCAGGCGGCCACGTGGCCACCAACTATACACATGCCGTTGACGCGACACAGACCGGCGCAGGCGCAGGCGGCCACGTGGCCACCAACTATACACATGCCGTTGACGCGACACAGACCGGCGCAGGCGCAGGCGGCCACGTGGCCACCAACTATACACCTGCCGTTGACAGTTGGCCAGACATATTGTGGGTACGCCGCAGATTTACATAAAATATAATATAATATGATAGGCAAAGTTGATTGCAACAAGCAACAAGGGCACAAGGGGGTTTCTCATTCACAATCACAATCGTCTTAGGTATCAATAAAAACATCGAAGTGATCTAAGTAATAAAAAACCGGTCAAGTGCGATTAAGATTCGCCCACCGCGGGGTTCCGTATCTTGTGGAGAAACAGACAGTTATTTGGCAAAATTAAACTACCGACTCAAAAAACAGGTACTTTTTAATTGGAACTGCAGAAATAGTTTGTTTGTAGGTAAAGGCTTATTGCTGATTTGTAATGATTTAATAATAATTTCATGATCTAGGAGGCCCACAAAATTTCGACGGGAGAGGTCCACATTTTCTCTTTTTCAAAAAAATTATTTGCAATATGGCCGAGCAAACATTATTTAAAACTATCCCCAAGTCGATAGCCTTAGTAGTTACAGAAGCGGGTCATTTTGGTACGGAACCCTAAAAAGGTAATGACTTCTACCTGAATATTATAAAATTTCATAATTATGTAAAAATAGGTATAAAGTTACATAATTGCTATGCAATTTAAGTTTCAGAAGTACTACCTACTTACCTATACCTACTTGAGTCGCTTGCGCTTGACGCGCAAACAGAGCGAGCTGTACTGTATCCACCAAAAGTGGTCATCGAGGGCTTTGCCCGCTAAACTGTGGTTTCACTTTACCACGACTTTGCGGTAGGACCTGTCGCCGACTACGACGTACGTACGATTGAACTTGAAACGACACAGATGAAAGTTTCTGACTCGGCTCTGACAATCCGTCTCGTTTTGACTTGTAACGTCTGAGCGAACTCAATGTACCTACAGTACTGCGTGAAGTTGCGACACGTGCGCAGTTACCCTCCCCGCTACCTCGTCGTGCGCAGTTACCCTCCCCGCTACCCTCGTCGTGCGCAGTTACCCTCCCCGCTACCTCGTCGTGCGCAGTTACCCTCCCGGCTACCTCGTCGTGCGCAAACGTCAGGGCGCATTTACGTTTGAATCGTACTATACTTACCGACAGGGTGGGCGGGGCGGGACGGGGCGATGACAATAAGTACATACGCTACCTGCTAGGTATAACCGGCAAGCACTTGGTTGGCTTGGCGATCACACAGTAGGTGTTGATGATGCAGCAAACCTTACAAGACAATTCACGCTTCTTTTGAAGGTCTCAGTATTGTAGTTGGCGCCATTTTCTAGTAGTGCGAATTAGAATGATGTCGAATGTTCCGCACTTGCGGATGCGGATATCCGTAGCAGTTAGCACCCCTAGTACCTATAGACTACACATCTCGGCCAGTTCTATAGCGAGTAATACATACCTACAGTGCGACAAAGCTCTCTTGGCACTCGACTGACATTGACAGGGGGCGCTGTAAGAACAAAGGCTTACTTAGAATGTTCAAACAAGAACAAAGGGGACACTCGACCGTAACGTTAGTTCCGATTGTCCCCACGCGCCAAGATAGCCTTGTCGCACTGTACCTACAAACATAGTGTGGATGTAGCAAGTGGCTGTGACCTGTGACCTTGATTCGTCAAGTTACAGACAGGCTGTGTTCGAGATCAATTCCAACAATGTTTGCAACTGCAACACTAGAGTACCTCAGTGAGACTGCGCCGTGCGCGATCAGACAGGAGCAGTTGCAAAAGATTTTTATTTTATTTTATTTTTCATAAAATAGAGGGAATGTTGGGGTTTACCACGTATACCTACAATAATTCAATAATTACTAAGTGAGTAAGTAGGTACTTATATCCCGAATGTTTCTTGAGATAATGAATTGAAGAAATGCCAATCCAGAGCGTTCTAAATTCAAATCACCTTTTCTCACTGTCATTGAGTGAGCAACTGACTTTTGCTCACTATTTTGGTTTAGGCATTTATCATTTTGAGCTAGTGAAGTAAAACCCTTTTTTTAACCGACTTCAAAAAAGGAGGTTCTCAATTCAACTGTTTTTTTTTGTATGTTTGTTACGCGATTACTCCGTCACTTATGAACCGATTTTGATGATTCTTTTTTGTTTTGTAGGACATACTTCAGAGATGGTCAAATTTTAATTTGGTAAAGATCTGATGAATATCTTCGGAGATGGAGAACGGAACTCCTCAGTGGATAAGAGTAAATTGCTCGCGATCGGTGTAATAGCTAAGTAAACAGTAGGGTTTTGACCAGGCATAGCATATTTTAGTACAATGGGGCCACTGAAAATTGTGAAAAAAAAACCGACTTCAATAACCACAAACACTCATCATCATCATCATGATCAACCCATCACCGGCTCACTACAGAGCACGGGTTTCCTCTCAGAGTGAGAAGGGTTTTGGCCATAGTCTACCACGCTGGCCATATGCGGATTGGTAGACTTCACACAAGTTTTATTGGTGCAGCTATTTTAGCGGCAACTAGTCGAGTGGTTCACCAGCTGGCGAGTCTGCGCGGGCGCAGCTGTGACAGCGCAGCGCATACATCATCGAGTTACGGAATGTTACCATTCAACACATTAGCTAAAGTGCAGGCTCACCGACACCGTGGACAGTCGATAGTCGACAGTCGATAGTCGATAGTCGATAGTCGATAGTCGGAGTTACGACGCTATTAACACGTACAAGTATACCTAACGGGTAAATTTACATCTCAAAAATGATAACATCTCGCTCAAGACAAGTCAGTAGAGAATATAATAATATGTCATAAAAGTTTGAACTCTAGAGAGGAGCAAGGTATGGCGAGCGTGCCGCGCCGGCGGCAGTGCAGTGGCGCGAGTGGCGCCCGGCGTCAGTGCAGTGGCGCGAGTGGCGCCCGGCGTCAGTGCGGCCGCGGCGGCAGGCTCTGTAATTATAAAGGTAGAATTAAATTATGAATTTATTAGGGCAATAAGAGTATTACAGTGCATAGAATATATCTATAGTGTGCAGTGTGCACTGTGCACGCAACGTACCGCCTCGGTGTGGTCGTGTGCGTCGGGCGCGGCGTGCGCGGCGTGCGCGTGGCACTCGCAGCGGCAGCGCTCGGGCGGCACGAACAGCACGGCGTCGCGCGCCGCCGCGGCCGGCAGCGTCTGGATGCGCTTCGCCTGCTTGCGCCGCTCCGGCACCTCCGCGAAGTCGATCCAGTCGCCCTTGCCGCGCGCCGCCGTGCACGCCGCGGCGTCGCCCCCGCTGCGCGACCGGGCGTGCGGCGCGGCGCCCGCGCGGCCCGGCAGGCGGATGTGCAGGCGCGCGCCCGGGGGCGCGGCGGGCGGCGGGCCGGGCGACGGCAGCGCCGGCAGCGGCGCCGACGGGCGGCGCGCGCGCGGCCGCTGCAGCGGCGCCACGCGCACGCCGCCGCGCTCGCGCACCGGCACCATGGGCAGCGCCAGCGAGCGCTCCAGCGGCAGCGTGGTGGGCACGTAGGGCAGCTCCTCGAACGACTCCTGCACCACCAGCCCGCGCCGCTCCACGTCCGAGCTCGCCTCCGAGCCGGACGACGCGGGGCTGGCGGAGCCGGCTCGCGGCGGGTCGGCCCCCCGCGCCTCCTCGCTCTCCGGGAAGCTCGGAATGGACTCTGATATCTCGCTGGTGACGCTGGGGGTTTTCGTGATGCTGAACTGCGTGCAGAACACGCGCTCCTCGCTGCCCACGTGCGTCGAGAACATGATTCTCTCCTTGCTCCTCGGGCGATCCGCCGCGCTCGGGGGCCCGGGGTCGCGGCCGGGCCCGGGGTCGGGGTCGGGCTCCGGGGCACTGGCCGCGGTGGGAGAGTGCAGCGGTATGAGGATGCTTCCGTCGGGCAGCACGGTGCGGCGGGCGGGCGGCTGCGGCGCCGAGGCGGGGCGGCGCGCGTCGAGAGGCTCGTCGGGAGGCGTGCGCAACGGTATGTGGATGATGCCGTTCTGGGCTTCGTCGTAGTATTTCAGTTTCTCCCCTCGCTGGCGGTCGGGCGGCGGCTGCGGGGCCTGGCGCGGCGCCTGCGCCCCCGGCGACGCGTCCCGCGAGCTCGGCGAGGGCGAGGGGCGCGTCTTGAACAGGGCCAGCACGGAGCCCTTGATCTTGCCCGCCGACGTGGGCGTGGCGGAGCGGTCGCGACTCTTGCTGCGCGAGCGGCCCTCGTTGAGACTCTTCTTGCGCCGCAGCGCGTCAGACGGGGAGTCCGGCGAGGCGATGGTCTCCCGGGACTTGAAGAGCGAGCAGAAGGAAGACTTCCGGGACACCGCGGCGCCGGAGGGGGAGGGCGTGCGGCAGTCGCGCGGCGGCGCGCCGGGCTCGGCCAGCGCCAGCGAGGCGGGCGTGCGGCAGTCGCGCGGCGGCGGGCCGGGCTCGGCCAGCGCCAGCGAGGCGGGCGTGCGGCAGTCGCGCGGCGGCGCGCCGGGCTCGGCCAGCGCCAGCGAGGCGGGCGTGCGGCAGTCGCGCGGCGGCGCGCCGGGCTCGGCCAGCGCCAGCGAGGCGGGCGTGCGGCAGTCGCGCGGCGGCGCGCCGGGCTCGGCCAGCGCCAGCGAGGCGGGCGTGCGGCAGTCGCGCGGCGGCGCGCCGGGCTCGGCCAGCGCCAGCGAGGCGGGCTTGCGCGCCGCCTCGCCGCCGGTCAGCGTGCGCTCGCTCTCGTCCTCGTCGGGGTTGTCGTACTCGTCGTCCGGTTGAGTTTTATTCTAATGATATCTTTCGTTCGGTTCCCCCGCCTGTGCACCTCGGCCTGCGAGGGCGCCCTCTCGCGGCGCTCCTCCGCCCGGGCGCGGTTCCTCGCCTCCTTCGCCCGCTTGTCGTCGTCGAGCGAGGAGCAGGAGGGCGCTGGCGCGGCGCGGGCGTGGGCGGCGGCGCGCCCGGGGAGGCGAGGCGCGGCGCGCTGGCCGGCCGCGCGCTCTCCACCGTGGCCTCGGTGCGCACCTCGCGCCGGTCGCGCGCGTCCACCGCCGCGCCCGTCGCCAGCTGCAGCAGGCGCTGCTCCACGGCGGCGGCGCAGATCTCCGGGTCCGTCTCGATGGGCTTGGGGCCGCAGAAGGACGTCTCCAGCAGCATCTTGTGCGGCGAGGGCGAGCGCGACGCGCCCGACGCGGCCGACAGGCGCGACGCGCGGCTGAAGGCCGACAGCGCCGAGCACTGCGAGCCCACGCTGGACAGCCGGCTCGTGCGCCCCGACACGCCCAGCAGCGCCGCCTCGGAGCCCTGGCTGTCCTTGCGGCTGTGGCGGCGCGAGGGCGGCGCGGGCGGCGCGGGCGGCGGCGGGCGCGGCTCGGGCCCGCCCGGCGCGCCCTCGAGGAAGGCCAGCTCCTCGGTGGAGGAGCGCAGGTCGAGCGCGCCGTCCTCGCGGAAGCCGAGCTCGAGCTGCGCGCGCGCCTCCGCGCCGCCGCCGCCCGCGCCCGCGAACAGCGCCAGCTCGGGCGAGCTGTCGCGCGAGTCGTGGTGGCTGGAGCTGGAGGCGCGCGAGATGTCGATGCGCGGCGCGCCGGGCGCCCGCAGCGCGGCGGCCGCGTGCACGGCGGGCGAGGAGTGCGAGCGCGCGCGCTGCTCGGGCGGCGCGAGCGAGTCGCCCGCGCACGCGGCGACGTCGTTGGTCGAGCACGAAGGATCCTCGCGGATGTCCGGCAGGCGAGTGGTTTGCTTGTTTTCAGGACTTGACTGGAAATTAAAAAGAAAACTACTCTGTGACTACAGTCTCACCACCAACACCAGTCTCGGCTTTTTTCGGTTGTGTAAATTATTCACTTTCGTTTTGTCTAAATAAATGGCAAAATATATAGACAACTTCACAATCGAGCAAACTCCCAGTCACCGTAGGCAAAGGCAACTAAGATGTTCAGTTCCGCGACGAACGTCTGGATTCTCGAGTAGACATTTTACAGCTGCGGCACCAAAACTATTCAATAACCTTCCGCTGGAGGTATCTAATCTGATTTGATGTGCCCAGCGCCCATCCTTAAAGAAAAAACTTAAATTCTTTATAAAGAAATTACTCCTAGAAACCTTTTTGAAATTTTAAACGTCTTTATGACAAGATCTGTTGAAACGAATGCTTTAACTTATTACAACTTATCCTATCTATTTAAATTATATATCTAAACTCCGTATGCATTAACACTGTTGCACC
>NC_048552.1:0-47988 GCF_902806685.2 Maniola hyperantus
CATAACCTAACATAACCTAACGGTTAGCAACTAGTCACAACCTTTACAAAGTTATTAATGCTGTCTTATTCAGTACACTTTGTTCCCGTTAGTCTGCCTGCTGACTACACATTATGTTGGTCGTTAACATCTCGTCTATTATTTATTCCATGATCGTTCTGGCTTCATAAATAAATGTGTTGTAATATGGGCTACTATTTTGTGTTTTTCTATATTTTTCAGTGCCTGTGTTGAGGAGATAAGGGGGCTATATAACTAGAAGTGATGTTTTGTTTTAGAGTAATTTTCTTTTACATATTATTCTTTCATAAACGGTTTCCTGTATAGAAGCAACCAGTGGGCGTCTGTTCACATAACACTAATGGAATAAATCCGGAAACCTTGAATTTGTAGTTACAACAAAATATGAAAATGTGTTCATAAGAAATAAATCTAAAACGTTCACGTTCTAAAAAAATGACACGTCAAAATGTGTCCGTAACGAGTTATCGACTGGTGATCACATCCAATCACATCGTAAGGTGCAGAGGGTCGGGGGGAGGGGGGAGGGGGAGGGGGAGAGAATGACACGACAGCTGTAAATGTTACAACGATCTCATCTTTATTTATATTACTTACATTTACAAATGAGGCAGTAACAGTGTCGACGAATCAAACTTACGTTAACTCCGTATCACTGCTTCGTCAAATTAACAAACTCTGGCGCCACTTGCGCGGCCCACCGCTCCGCTCACCGCCCCGCTCGGCGGCGGAGCGGGACGGCGGGCGGGGCGGGCGCGTTGCAACAAACAATAGTGTTCACACAGGACCGCTCCGGTCGCTTGGCGAGGGAGTGAGTGTCAGAATCGAACGACTTCGATGTCACACGAGACGCGAGCCGACACGTGACGACATGACACCGACACGGCGCCGTGACGCGTGGCGGCGAGCTTCTATCGAAATAGTTTATATACTTCTATTTTAGTACTACATCTATTATAGTACTGTTTACAAATTGTACAGAGTCCCGCGCGTGGCGGGCGCGTTCAGTATGGTGCGGCGACGCAAGCGGCGCGCGGTGTGCGGCCGCCGCTAGTGTCGCCGCGGCGCGTCGTCGTCGTAGCACTGCAGCCCGAAATGACGATAAGCACGTATTAGTTTCACCCATTGTTCCCGATACCTCGTCATTTATCTATAGATCAATATATGTATATGTCATTATAAGAACCGCATCACTTAACATTCAATATACTTTAAAGTGAATAGTAATTCACTACAAACGATTCATTTTTCAAGAATTGAATGTCAACTTGTCTATTATTCTTATAATGATGTGAATAGGTTTAACATCATAGCAACGGCAACACTCACAGCAGCGGCAGCGCGACGGCGGGTCTCCGCAGCACTCCCAGCGCGCCCAGCAGTGTGCGTGGCCAGCAGTGTGCGTGGCCAGCAGTGTGCGTGGCCAGCAGTGTGCGTGGCCAGCAGTGTGCGTGGCCAGTTGACGTAGGTACCTATACCTTTCCAATTCCAGCGTGGTCAAGCCCCACAAGTTTTAGCCTTGGAAAAACAGTGATAGAAATCTGCTGGTGACTGTAGCATTTTTGCCCTTTATATTTCTTTACATTTTTTTGGAGTCTGTTATAATATGTAAAACCCAAAATCATGGTTACTCTAGCGTGCGAGTGGGACACCGTTGTACAGATTGGTGGCTCTCGCTCGGCACGTTTTCTCCAGTTCATTATGTGATAGGAAAATAACATTTATCACAATGGTGTAGGTCTATTTTTCTTTCGGTGATCTCCTTAAGTACTAAATACGTGGCCTTTATGTGGCCCATCGACATAGGAATACACCAATATACTACTTAGAAATTTTTTGATGTGGCCTTTGTTCTGGTGAACAGCGCCCCCCTGTCAATGTCATTCAAGTGCCAAGAGAGCCTTGTCGCCATCTTGTCGCACTGTACCATAGAGATATTATACATAATATGGTATACATCAACATTCATCCAAGCACTGTAGTCTATGGTCAAAAGCAGAGGTGGCAAAGAGTAAGTGCTCAAAAGGGCTAGAGCCCAGAGCCGTAAAATCTGTTAAAAAAAAGTGGCAAAGAGTAAAATATCTATATTCAATGTACGTGACTTATGAGCTATGCTTGCGGGTACCTACCTACCTATGCGTAGGTAGTGATTATACAGGCTCTTAACAGATAGAACGAATGTTGTTTGGTGTAAAAAATCTCTATAATTTTAGTTTGTGCAATTAGAACTAGATGGCGTTTTATCAAAAAATAAATTACGGTGCGACTGGGTGCGACAACGCTATCTTGGCGCGTGGCGAAATTCGGAACTAACGTTGCCGTCAAGTGTCCCCTTTGTTCTTGTTTGAATACCTATTCGCCTTTGTTCTCCAACAGGCAGCGCCCACCTGTCAATGTCAATCAAGTGGCAACTGGCAGGAGAGCCTTGTCGCACTGTAGTCTGGCTGGTCTATCTAGTCTAGCTATCTCTACGACTTCAAAAAGTTTACTAGGTGCTAGTACTAGCCACAGAACACTATTACTCCTATGCTACTAGCTGAAGCCCGCGACTTCATCCGCGTGGATTTTAAAAATACTGAGGGAATTCTTTGATTTTCCGGGATAAAAAGTAGCCTATTTCACTCTCCAGGTCTATATCTATACCCATAGACTGTACGTATAGTCTATAGTATACCCATGCAAAAATCACGTCAATCCGTTGCACGTGGCGACTTGATTGAAGGACAAACCAACAAACAAACACACTTTCGCATTTATAATAAGAGTACTATAGCAACTTTGACATCCATGTTTGTTCTACATTTTAGTTTACGCAGTGTAACTGCATTCGTGATCCATCCATTCAACCTCTGTAGAAGTGTACTGCTGGGGGATATTCACTTATAAATTAATGCTAAATTCAACATAATAATATAGAGGATGCAGTACCTACAAAAATCATGTGTAAAGAAAAAAAGAAAATTTAGTTTTAAATAATAAATTACAGGTTTTGTTTTATTACCTCAACTTTTGGTACTGAAAGTACTTCTTTCAATGTATAAAATAATAAACAATGCGGCTGAACTAAGAATAAGACTGAATTTCTGCCATATTGCGACGTGTACCTAAGCGGGATTATAATTTTTGATTCGAATTTTCTTTGAAGTCACTAGTATACAGTAGATAATCTATGGTCACTACCTATAAAAATAATATTATTATGAATCAAACCTGCACACGTATTGTACGTATAGCTATATAGTTGACCTAAAAAACTAGTATCCAAGGCCGGAAAAATTTAAAAATAAATTATATACAATAGTTACTGCAATTAGAAACAGATGGCGCCACTACGAAAGAGTAGCTGACATCTCTATTCCAGTATATATATATAATGTACTCTGTGGTGATTATATACTCTTTGGTATGTAGGCATAGAGATAGTATATTACCTATGTAGAATGTAGATATGTAGGTATTAATGAATCAGAATGTCAAAAGAGAATTATTATTATTATATGTACACCAAGCTAAAATAAAATAATTGTAATACATAAAATATTATTTTAACGAATAAGTTTGCTATTATTTCGAACTCGTGTTATTTTGTGGATCTTGTAAGCGTGTCAGACAATACATAATTGCATTATTCAGAGTGCGAAGTCCTTTGTGAATTGTGGTATTTGCAGTTTACTCGCGAGCCCTGATGGAATTGGTAAGTTTTTAAACGTTTTTTGAGAAAATACGACGCATTATATTATTTTATTCTTTATTGTGGTGCGGTGAGTGGAGAAACGCGCGTGCGTTCGTCTGTCGGTCTGTACTTAACCAAACTTTGGTCACGTATAGTTTCGTTTTGTCAGATCCTGCTTCTTCCTTTCTAGTGATAACTTCGTTATTATTGGTTCCCGTGACCTAAACTTTGTTCTAATGTAGGTAAGTATTTCAATATTGACATTTGGCAATTGGCATTGGCGTCAGTAATTGAATCAATTCCATTTCTACTCGCATAACCTACAAAATAATAATAAGTAGCAACTTGCCTCAGTATTCGGTATCGCAATGGAGCATCGTTCGAGGATATGGTGTTCGTGTCGCTTCTAACAACAGAGTATCATCGTGTAATTCTGACTCGGCACTTCAGCTAAGTATACTCAACCAGAAACTTGCCTTAGCATTTTGACAACAACTTGCAATAGGTAAATCAGAGTTTCTTTACTATTAGTACTATCTACTAATGTTTTATACCTAAATGTATCTACAATACATCGGTAGACTTGCAAGCAAAAACAGATCTTCTAGTTTATGATGAGTAAAGTACCACCCGAGGGTGGGGGACATTGGTGTGGCTGGCTGCTACTGCTCATGCAGGCAACTTGTTCCGTGTGAGTCGCATGTGTCCCACGGAGACTGTCTGTGACTGTTCAGTGCCATGTCGGTGAACACACAACTTGTTCCGTGTGAGTCGCATGTGTCCCACGGAGACTGTCTGTGACTGTTCAGTGCCATGTCGGTGAACACACAACTTGTTCCGTGTGAGTCGCATGTGTCCCACGGAGACTGTCTGTGACTGTTCAGTGCCATGTCGGTGAACACACAACTTGTTCCGTGTGAGTCGCATGTGTCCCACGGAGACTGTCTGTGACTGTTCAGTGCCATGTCGGTGAACACACAACTTGTTCCGTGTGAGTCGCATGTGTCCCACGGAGACTGTCTGTGACTGTTCAGTGCCATGTCGGTGAACACACAACTTGTTCCGTGTGAGTCGCATGTGTCCCACGGAGACTGTCTGTGACTGTTCAGTGCCATGTCGGTGAACACACAACTTGTTCCGTGTGAGTCGCATGTGTCCCACGGAGACTGTCTGTGACTGTTCAGTGCCATGTCGGTGAACACACAACTTGTTCCGTGTGAGTCGCATGTGTCCCACGGAGACTGTCTGTGACTGTTCAGTGCCATGTCGGTGAACACACAACTTGTTCCGTGTGAGTCGCATGTGTCCCACGGAGACTGTCTGTGACTGTTCAGTGCCATGTCGGTGAACACACAACTTGTTCCGTGTGAGTCGCATGTGTCCCACGGAGACTGTCTGTGACTGTTCAGTGCCATGTCGGTGAACACACAACTTGTTCCGTGTGAGTCGCATGTGTCCCACGGAGACTGTCTGTGACTGTTCAGTGCCATGTCGGTGAACACACAACTTGTTCCGTGTGAGTCGCATGTGTCCCACGGAGACTGTCTGTGACTGTTCAGTGCCATGTCGGTGAACACACAACTTGTTCCGTGTGAGTCGCATGTGTCCCACGGAGACTGTCTGTGACTGTTCAGTGCCATGTCGGTGAACACACAACTTGTTCCGTGTGAGTCGCATGTGTCCCACGGAGACTGTCTGTGACTGTTCAGTGCCATGTCGGTGAACACACAACTTGTTCCGTGTGAGTCGCATGTGTCCCACGGAGACTGTCTGTGACTGTTCAGTGCCATGTCGGTGAACACACAACTTGTTCCGTGTGAGTCGCATGTGTCCCACGGAGACTGTCTGTGACTGTTCAGTGCCATGTCGGTGAACACACAACTTGTTCCGTGTGAGTCGCATGTGTCCCACGGAGACTGTCTGTGACTGTTCAGTGCCATGTCGGTGAACACACAACTTGTTCCGTGTGAGTCGCATGTGTCCCACGGAGACTGTCTGTGACTGTTCAGTGCCATGTCGGTGAACACACAACTTGTTCCGTGTGAGTCGCATGTGTCCCACGGAGACTGTCTGTGACTGTTCAGTGCCATGTCGGTGAACACACAACTTGTTCCGTGTGAGTCGCATGTGTCCCACGGAGACTGTCTGTGACTGTTCAGTGCCATGTCGGTGAACACACAACTTGTTCCGTGTGAGTCGCATGTGTCCCACGGAGACTGTCTGTGACTGTTCAGTGCCATGTCGGTGAACACACAACTTGTTCCGTGTGAGTCGCATGTGTCCCACGGAGACTGTCTGTGACTGTTCAGTGCCATGTCGGTGAACACACAACTTGTTCCGTGTGAGTCGCATGTGTCCCACGGAGACTGTCTGTGACTGTTCAGTGCCATGTCGGTGAACACACAACTTGTTCCGTGTGAGTCGCATGTGTCCCACGGAGACTGTCTGTGACTGTTCAGTGCCATGTCGGTGAACACACAACTTGTTCCGTGTGAGTCGCATGTGTCCCACGGAGACTGTCTGTGACTGTTCAGTGCCATGTCGGTGAACACACAACTTGTTCCGTGTGAGTCGCATGTGTCCCACGGAGACTGTCTGTGACTGTTCAGTGCCATGTCGGTGAACACACAACTTGTTCCGTGTGAGTCGCATGTGTCCCACGGAGACTGTCTGTGACTGTTCAGTGCCATGTCGGTGAACACACAACTTGTTCCGTGTGAGTCGCATGTGTCCCACGGAGACTGTCTGTGACTGTTCAGTGCCATGTCGGTGAACACACAACTTGTTCCGTGTGAGTCGCATGTGTCCCACGGAGACTGTCTGTGACTGTTCAGTGCCATGTCGGTGAACACACAACTTGTTCCGTGTGAGTCGCATGTGTCCCACGGAGACTGTCTGTGACTGTTCAGTGCCATGTCGGTGAACACACAACTTGTTCCGTGTGAGTCGCATGTGTCCCACGGAGACTGTCTGTGACTGTTCAGTGCCATGTCGGTGAACACACAACTTGTTCCGTGTGAGTCGCATGTGTCCCACGGAGACTGTCTGTGACTGTTCAGTGCCATGTCGGTGAACACACAACTTGTTCCGTGTGAGTCGCATGTGTCCCACGGAGACTGTCTGTGACTGTTCAGTGCCATGTCGGTGAACACACAACTTGTTCCGTGTGAGTCGCATGTGTCCCACGGAGACTGTCTGTGACTGTTCAGTGCCATGTCGGTGAACACACAACTTGTTCCGTGTGAGTCGCATGTGTCCCACGGAGACTGTCTGTGACTGTTCAGTGCCATGTCGGTGAACACACAACTTGTTCCGTGTGAGTCGCATGTGTCCCACGGAGACTGTCTGTGACTGTTCAGTGCCATGTCGGTGAACACACAACTTGTTCCGTGTGAGTCGCATGTGTCCCACGGAGACTGTCTGTGACTGTTCAGTGCCATGTCGGTGAACACACAACTTGTTCCGTGTGAGTCGCATGTGTCCCACGGAGACTGTCTGTGACTGTTCAGTGCCATGTCGGTGAACACACAACTTGTTCCGTGTGAGTCGCATGTGTCCCACGGAGACTGTCTGTGACTGTTCAGTGCCATGTCGGTGAACACACAACTTGTTCCGTGTGAGTCGCATGTGTCCCACGGAGACTGTCTGTGACTGTTCAGTGCCATGTCGGTGAACACACAACTTGTTCCGTGTGAGTCGCATGTGTCCCACGGAGACTGTCTGTGACTGTTCAGTGCCATGTCGGTGAACACACAACTTGTTCCGTGTGAGTCGCATGTGTCCCACGGAGACTGTCTGTGACTGTTCAGTGCCATGTCGGCATGCAAGTACCTTATGTACTGCAATATGCATCAGCTCTGTAGTTACTCTTATACCTTAAGGTCTTTGTTAAGCGCAACATTTTTGAAATCAGCTTTCTTTTGTATACCTATTTATATTCATTTTTCCTTCTTTTACCGTTTGTGATAACTAATATTATATTAGCTAGGTCAGGGGTCGGCAACCTTTTGAGACAGCAGAGCCAAAAGTCACAATTCATAAAATTTCAGTTTTCAAAGCCCTCTCACCGCGGTGATGTTTCAGTTGCAGGCGGGCGCAGGCGCGGTGGGCGCGATGGGCGCGGTGGGCGCGATGGGCGCGGTGGGCGCGATGGGCGCGGAGGGCGCGGGCGGTGCGGTGGCGCAGCGCGGTGAGTGGGGGAGCGGAGGCCGTGAGCTGTTGCAGGCGCGGGGCAGCGCGGCGCTCGACACTCAGTGATCTGAGTTCTGCTTTCTGTTTCAGGCTAGATATAAGTTAGGTTATCGCCAAGCGGGCGCTCCGCACGGGGACCACAGTGTACCTTCTTCAGTATCTATCGTGTCCGTCCGGCTCCGCCCCTCCTCCTCGGTAGGAGGTGTGCTTCATTCATTCTTCATTCTGGGCTGGTTTCCGCACTTAAACGTTTCTGTCTGTTGTGCGTTAGGAGGTATGCAATCAAATTCCATACTATCCTAAATTTATCTATCAATTTATTCATTAAATTCAAAACGCACACTCTTTAATATGAAGACAAAAATCAAACTTTTTAAATTTTTGCTCCGAATGACACTTACAGCGCTCGCAGCGCTGTAAGTGTTAAAAAAAAAACCAATACGAAAAACCATGCTGTGTGCTGAAAGCGCTAGCTGGTAGAGTTCCAAATTGGAACTATTTAAGCTAAATAAAAAAAAAAAATGAATATTAAATACAAGATATTCAGGAAGAAATGATTCCAAATTCAAACTTATCATAGTTACTTTTCTGGACAGTTGTCCTACTGTCCAAGTGTCCAGGAAATTCAACTTTCAAACCAATCTACAGAGTGTGAAATGTGCACATTTCATATTATTTTTTAGAAAAATAATATGAAATGTGCACCAAATAAACTTTTACGAGTGCTTTCGAATCGTAAAGTGAATTCAGCACACTGCTCGGGAACACAGCACCGCACTGCAACTGGTGGCTGTTTAAAAGTTAGAATATTTTTATCTTCATATTAAAAGGTGCAAATTGACTGTTCGTTTTAAATTATTTATTAAAAACAAGTTACCTACTAGATAAAATGAGTTCAAGTGAGGATAGTATGGAATTTGATTGCACACCTCCTAATTTGAAAGCAGAGGCCGAATTAGCAAAAAATGTTTTTTTTTTTAAATTTACTTGTTTCATTTTTTAGAGCACTATACATGTCTCGACCGGCAGTGCTTTTCTGGCCTCGTGTCATAGACATCCTCGCCAAGGCTCGGCTGTCTAACTCACACTCGACCAGAAAAAGCTTACTTCCCGGTCTTGTGCAGTAATGTACTATTTTCGCCGCTTCCTTTTCATTTATTAAGCGGAACCAGTTTGAAAAATAATTTAATTTGGTTTGGTTGGATCAATATTCTACACCAAATACCAAAAGGCAGGTTTGAAACTCATTTCGTCTACAAGCTCGAGTATTCATGACACACAGACAGACAGACAAACGTGGCAGACGCGTGGCGTCAGTCATTAGTGACGCGTCGCTGTGTTGCAGGGGGCTTCCTGGCGGCGCCGATCTACGACCTGCAGCAGACGGGCGACGTGCACACGGGTGAGTGGCTGTGCGCGTGCGCGTGCGCGTGCGGCGCGCGCGGCGGCGACTGACGCAGTGTGTGTGCAGGGCCGGGCGCCAAGTGGTCGACGCTGGCGGGGCTGCTGGGCGGCAGCGGCACGCGGCTGGCGGCCGACGCGGCGGACGCGGTCAACCGCGCCAAGAAGTACGCCATGGAGCAGAGCATCAAGATGGTGCTGATGAAGCAGACGCTGGCGCACCAGCAGCAGCAGATGGCCACGCAGCGCACGCAGGTGCAGCGCCAGCAGGCGCTCGCGCTCATGTGCAGGTACGTGCCGCCCCGCGCGCGAGCCGCGCCGCGCCGTGCCGCGCCGTGCCGCCGCGCGTGATGAGAGCGATGCGCCGAGACTCCCGCCGCGGCTGGTCGAGTCGGTGACGGTCTAGCTGAAAAGATCTGACAGCGCGTCGCGGCGCGAGCGCGGCGCCGCAACGAGCCGCGCTGACCGTCCGTCTGTCGCAGGGTGTACGTGGGCTCCATCTCCTTCGAGCTGAAGGAGGACACCATCCGCCAGGCCTTCCTGCCCTTCGGCCCCATCAAGTCCATCAACATGTCGTGGGACCCGGTGACGCAGAAGCACAAGGGCTTCGCGTTCGTGGAGTACGAGATTCCCGAGGCGGCCCAGCTGAGCCTGGAGCAGATGAACGGCGTGATGCTGGGCGGGCGCAACATCAAGGTGGTGGGGCGGCCGTCCAACATGCCGCAGGCGCAGGCCGTCATCGACGAGATCCAGGAGGAGGCCAAGCAGTACAACCGCATCTACGTGGCGTCCGTGCACCCCGAGCTCACCGAGGACGACATCCAGAACGTGTTCGAGGCGTTCGGCGCCATCACGTACTGCCGCCTGGCGCACGGCGCCAGCCAGACCAAGCACAAGGGCTACGGCTTCCTGGAGTACGCCACGCTGCCCGCGGCGCTCGAGGCCATCGCCTCCATGAACCTGTTCGACCTGGGCGGCCAGTACCTGCGCGTGGGCCGCGCCATCACGCCGCCCAACGCGCTGGCCGGCCCGCCGCAGGCCGGCGTCATGCCCACCGCCGCGGCCGTGGCGGCGGCGGCGGCCACCGCCAAGATCCAGGCCATGGACGCCGTGGCCAGCAACGCCGTGGCGCTCGGCCTCACCAAGCTGTCCGCGCTGGGCGTGCCGCCCGCCGCCGCGCTGCCGTCGCTGGCCGCCGCGCTGCCGCTGCCGCTGCCGCTGCCGCTGCCGCCGCCGCTGCCGCTGCCGCCCGTCGCGCTGCCCGTCATCCCGCCACCCGGCGTCGTGATCCCGCGCGCGGCGCCGCCCGAGCCGGCGGCGGCGGAGGGGCTCGGCCAGCAGGCGGCGCTGCAGCGCAAGCTGCTGGACAGCTCGCCCGACACGCTGCAGCAGCAGGAGTCGCTGTCCATCTCGGGGCAGTCGGCGCGCCACCTGGTGATGCAGCGGCTGATGCGGCGGCGCGCGTCGCGCACGCTGCTGCTGCGCAACATGGTGGCGGCGGACGAGGTGGACGAGGCGCTGCACCACGAGATCCAGGAGGAGTGCAGCAAGTGGGGGCGCGTGGAGCGGCTCGTGATCTACAACGAGCGGCAGAGCGAGGACGACGACCCGGCGCACGCCAGCGTCAAGATCTTCGTGCAGTTCGCGGAGGCCGAGGAGGCGGCGGCGGCGGCGGCCGCGCTGCAGGGCCGCTACTTCGGCGGCCGCACCGTGCGCGCCGCGCTCTACGACCAGGACCTGTTCGACCACGGCGACCTGTCGGCGTAGCTAACCCTTCTACGACGACGACGAGTGTGCGCGGAGGCGGCGGCCGCACCGTGCGCGCCGCGCTCTACGACCAGGACCTGTTCGACCACGGCGACCTGTCGGCGTAGCTAACCCTTCTACGACGACGACGAGTGTGCGCGGAGGCGGCGGCCGCACCGTGCGCGCCGCGCTCTACGACCAGGACCTGTTCGACCACGGCGACCTGTCGGCGTAGCTAACCCTTCTACGACGACGACGAGTGTGCGCGGAGGCGGCGGCCGCACCGTGCGCGCCGCGCTCTACGACCAGGACCTGTTCGACCACGGCGACCTGTCGGCGTAGCTAACCCTTCTACGACGACGACGAGTGTGCGCGGAGGCGGCGGCCGCACCGTGCGCGCCGCGCTCTACGACCAGGACCTGTTCGACCACGGCGACCTGTCGGCGTAGCTAACCCTTCTACGACGACGACGAGTGTGCGCGGAGGCGGCGGCCGCACCGTGCGCGCCGCGCTCTACGACCAGGACCTGTTCGACCACGGCGACCTGTCGGCGTAGCTAACCCTTCTACGACGACGACGAGTGTGCGCGGAGGCGGCGGCCGCACCGTGCGCGCCGCGCTCTACGACCAGGACCTGTTCGACCACGGCGACCTGTCGGCGTAGCTAACCCTTCTACGACGACGACGAGTGTGCGCGGAGGCGGCGGCCGCACCGTGCGCGCCGCGCTCTACGACCAGGACCTGTTCGACCACGGCGACCTGTCGGCGTAGCTAACCCTTCTACGACGACGACGAGTGTGCGCGGAGGAATTCTCGGAAAATATGAGATATTTAAAAATTTAAACTAATACTGAGACTATGTTTCCTGTTAAACAATAGTACATTACTGCACGAGGCCGGGAAGTAAGCTTTATCTGGTCGAGTGTGAGTTAGACGGCTGAGTCTTGGCGAGGATGTCTATAACACGAAGCCAGAAAGGCACTCCCGGTCGAAGCTTGTATAGTACGTTTTTCTAATTCGCCCTCCGCTCTCAGATTAGGAGGTGTGCAATCACATTCCATACTATCCTCACTTGAACTCATTTTATTTAGTAGGTAACTTATTTTTAATAAATAATTTAAAACGAACAGTCAATTCGAGCCTTTTAATATAAAGACCAAAAAATTCATTAAACTTTTGCTCCGAATGACGCTACAAAACCCAATACTGATAACCGTGCGTGTCGTGAGTCGAGCGCTGAAAACGCAATTCGTAGAGTTCCGAATTCAAACTATTTAAGATTAAGAAAAATCTTAAAAATATACAAGATTTCAGGAAGAAATATTATTCCAAATTCAAACCTACTTTCCTGGATCGCTGTACTAATGCCTACTGTCCAGAAATGAAATTCCACACTTACTTTTGTGGACACTAGCAATACTGTCCCGGAAGTTTAACTTTCGAACCAGAAATAGTAGTTTATTAGTCTCATACCTTAAAATTATAAAATCTGCGCGTTGCCCTTGGCCGTTTACGAGACGTATGCTATTGTCTATTCTATTATATCTGTATACTATCTCTATGATCTGGCTATTTTGTCTATGATCAGTGTTGCCAATTTAGCGACTTAGTCGCTTTTGACGACATTTCGAAGACCTGTGATTTTTTTTAATAACCTTTTAACCCACCCACCTTTTAACCCCCTTTTATAATTTTTAGCAACCAAAAACATTTAGCGACCATCTTTTTTCCTGCAATATTTATCAAGAAAAACTTGAGTTTTGACAAAATATGTCATGTGAGTTAAATAAAGTAGTGTATGAAACTCTACATAATTAGGTATAATTTTGCAACCGTTTCATAAACTACTTTTATGCAGTTTCATACAATATTCTATCTTAACATTATTTACCCATGTTTTGAAATCCAAACCATAAAGTCGTGGTAACATTTGTCATAAGTTATTCTTTGTTGGTCGTTTTCGTTTTTTGTAAGAATAAACCTGTATACAGAATATGTCAGCTTCAAGTTTAAACATAATTCAATTCAATTCTTTATTTAATAAGGCAACAAAGACCCATATTTTGTTAGTACACATATAATGCTTAAAAAACTATGTTAGTATATTTTGTTAGTATAATGCTTAAAAACTATGTTAGTATAAACATTTTATTATTATTTTATTTTTACAACAGCTATAATATGACCCTTTGCGCACTCGTCGCCTCCGACCTGTATACAGAATATGTCAGCTTCAAGTTTAAACGTAATATGACCCTTTGCGCACTCGTCGCCTCCGACCTGTATCAATACCTATAATAAAACTGTAACAGGTCAAATTCTGTACATTGAAGATATTTTGAAATTTTTTTTCGAGGTCACTCTATAATCGATACTGAACCCAAAACTGTAATTTTTTTCATTTTTGTCTGTCTGTCTGTCTGTCTGTCCTTCTGTCTGTCTGTCTGTCTGTCTGTCTGTATCACGGCCGCGCATCACGCTGAAACTACTGAATGGATTCCAATGAAACTTGGTACGATTTGAGGTCATACTATGAGGAAGAATATAGGATACTTTTTATCCCGAAATTCAGCATGGTTCCCGTAGGAGAGGGGACGAAAGTTAAAATGTATACTGAGTTGTAATTCATTAACGCGTAGTCCGATTTCATTCATTATTTTTTTGTTAGAAAGGGGATATTTTAAAGATTGTTCCGTAAATATTTCAAGGTCATCGGTTTTTAACCGACTGTCAAAAAGGAGGTGGTTCTTTTTTCTACATCGATTTTTTCGAGGTTTCTGGGCCGATTTGCAAAATTATTTTTTAAATCAACAAAAAAAGTTTACGTCGTGGTCACATAAAAAATTCTGGATTCAACTCCTTAATCCTGATGCTGCAGGGTTACTGCCCGCCTGGGTTATCAAGATTCAGGAAGTGTTCATAGAGAATTCATATTGTAGGTACCAAGCAACGACAACAATCCCGAAAAATCAAAGAGTTCCCGCGGGATTTAAAAAAACTTAAATCCACGCGGACGAAGTCGCAGGAATCAGCTATACAGAATATGTCAGCTTCAAGTTTAAACATAATATGACCCTTTGCGCACTCGTCGCCTCCGACCTGTATACAGAATATGTCAGCTTCAAGTTTAAACGTAATACGTCGCCTCCGACCTGTATACAGAATATGTCAGCTTCAAGTTTAAACATAATATGACCCTTTGCGCACTCGTCGCCTCCGACCTGTATACAGAATATGTCAGCTTCAAGTTTAAACGTAATACGTCGCCTCCGACCTGTATACAGAATATGTCAGCTTCAAGTTTAAACATAATATGACCCTTTGCGCACTCGTCGCCTCCGACCTGTATACAGAATATGTCAGCTTCAAGTTTAAACGTAATACGTCGCCTCCGACCTGTATACAGAATATGTCAGCTTCAAGTTTAAACATAATATGACCCTTTGCGCACTCGTCGCCTCCGACCTGTATACAGAATATGTCAGCTTCAAGTTTAAACGTAATACGTCGCCTCCGACCTGTATACAGAATATGTCAGCTTCAAGTTTAAACATAATATGACCCTTTGCGCACTCGTCGCCTCCGACCTGTATCTGTAGGTATACTTACTGTCACATTACCGACAATTGACGGATTTTATTTTTAGAAGGATGTTGACGATGAGCTGTATGACTTAAATGAAACGATGAAGTGATTTAATGGTTTTTTTTAATAAAAGATTTTACGAAAAAATTCAATACCTACCTAATTTTCAATAAAAAATTCAATAACCTAGTTAGCCCAGCTAGGGGCTATTCCCGTTGAGTCAAGCATTCATTGTATTTGTTGCGGAAACTTATCAATATAATATTTTAGAACATTTATAAAAATATGATTAAAATCTGGATTCAATATTTCGCCGTACGGTTTTTCTGTTATTATTGTTATTGCAATTACTTATACCTATACTTATTGTAATATTTTTTAAATGAAATAAATAAATATAAAGAGGTTTATATTTTATTTATCCCTAAGCATGACATCTTAAAGCATTAATTATGTATATTTTTATTACTTTTTATAGCTTTTTTATTTATTCAGATGCACATTAGCCCTTGACTGCGATCTCACCTGGTGGTAAGTGATGATGCAGTCTACGATGGAAGCGAGCTAACTCGGAAGTGGTATGGCGTTATTATCCATACCCCTAATCGGTTCGTACACGGCATCGTGCCGGAACGCTAACTCGCTTGGCGGTAGCTTTGCCGCTAGGGTGCTGGGTGGTAACTAGCCACAGGTTATGGTACCCTGCCCCATCCATCGGCACGCTGTGGACGATGTGTTGGGGCAACCTCTACACGGCATCGTGCCGGAACGCTAACTCGCTTGGCGGTAGCTTTGCCGCTAGGGTGCTGGGTGGTAACTAGCCACAGGTTATGGTACCCTGCCCCATCCATCGGCACGCTGTGGACGATGTGTTGGGGCAACCTCTACACGGCATCGTGCCGGAACGCTAACTCGCTTGGCGGTAGCTTTGCCGCTAGGGTGCTGGGTGGTAACTAGCCACAGGTTATGGTACCCTGCCCCATCCATCGGCACGCTGTGGACGATGTGTTGGGGCAACCTCTACACGGCATCGTGCCGGAACGCTAACTCGCTTGGCGGTAGCTTTGCCGCTAGGGTGCTGGGTGGTAACTAGCCACAGGTTATGGTACCCTGCCCCATCCATCGGCACGCTGTGGACGATGTGTTGGGGCAACCTCTACACGGCATCGTGCCGGAACGCTAACTCGCTTGGCGGTAGCTTTGCCGCTAGGGTGCTGGGTGGTAACTAGCCACAGGTTATGGTACCCTGCCCCATCCATCGGCACGCTGTGGACGATGTGTTGGGGCAACCTCTACACGGCATCGTGCCGGAACGCTAACTCGCTTGGCGGTAGCTTTGCCGCTAGGGTGCTGGGTGGTAACTAGCCACAGGTTATGGTACCCTGCCCCATCCATCGGCACGCTGTGGACGATGTGTTGGGGCAACCTCTACACGGCATCGTGCCGGAACGCTAACTCGCTTGGCGGTAGCTTTGCCGCTAGGGTGCTGGGTGGTAACTAGCCACAGGTTATGGTACCCTGCCCCATCCATCGGCACGCTGTGGACGATGTGTTGGGGCAACCTCTACACGGCATCGTGCCGGAACGCTAACTCGCTTGGCGGTAGCTTTGCCGCTAGGGTGCTGGGTGGTAACTAGCCACAGGTTATGGTACCCTGCCCCATCCATCGGCACGCTGTGGACGATGTGTTGGGGCAACCTCTACACGGCATCGTGCCGGAACGCTAACTCGCTTGGCGGTAGCTTTGCCGCTAGGGTGCTGGGTGGTAACTAGCCACAGGTTATGGTACCCTGCCCCATCCATCGGCACGCTGTGGACGATGTGTTGGGGTAACCTCTACACGGCATCGTGCCGGAACGCTAACTCGCTTGGCGGTAGCTTTGCCGCTAGGGTGCTGGGTGGTAACTAGCCACAGGTTATGGTACCCTGCCCCATCCATCGGCACGCTGTGGACGATGTGTTGGGGCAACCTCTACACGGCATCGTGCCGGAACGCTAACTCGCTTGGCGGTAGCTTTGCCGCTAGGGTGCTGGGTGGTAACTAGCCACAGGTTATGGTACCCTGCCCCATCCATCGGCACGCTGTGGACGATGTGTTGGGGCAACCTCTACACGGCATCGTGCCGGAACGCTAACTCGCTTGGCGGTAGCTTTGCCGCTAGGGTGCTGGGTGGTAACTAGCCACAGGTTATGGTACCCTGCCCCATCCATCGGCACGCTGTGGACGATGTGTTGGGGCAACCTCTACACGGCATCGTGCCGGAACGCTAACTCGCTTGGCGGTAGCTTTGCCGCTAGGGTGCTGGGTGGTAACTAGCCACAGGTTATGGTACCCTGCCCCATCCATCGGCACGCTGTGGACGATGTGTTGGGGCAACCTCTACACGGCATCGTGCCGGAACGCTAACTCGCTTGGCGGTAGCTTTGCCGCTAGGGTGCTGGGTGGTAACTAGCCACAGGTTATGGTACCCTGCCCCATCCATCGGCACGCTGTGGACGATGTGTTGGGGCAACCTCTACCAAACACATTTATTCTTCCTTTTTTTGGATTTCGCTAATACGGTATTTGACTGTCAAAAATAAATTATTTCTCAGTGATAATTAAATAGAGCGTCTTCCATTATACGTAAATTCCAAATCCTTTGTTAGTTTTATGTGTGACAACCATTTTAAATTATCAATTCATATCAATATAATTTTAAACTAAAAAGCACGTTAAATGATTGTGACGTCACATACCGGCATTTCATAGAAATTCGCATACTAAGCGCGCGTTTTGACGTTTGATAAAAAGTTACTGATTTGACTAGCTAGTTGTCAAATACCGGTGGCCCTATCGCGGTTGTTTGACAGCTACAATGTCACGATCGCAATCACCTCTGATTGGTTAATGCTCACTCACTATTGGCTACAATGCATTGTTGCAACAAGAATCGCACAAATTCAGCCAATCAGAACAATTGAGATTGTAATAATGATTGATGCAGGTTTTAGACAATCGGCCTACGGATCATGCCGGCGTGTGTCTTATGTCGCAGGAAAATGGAATAAGCCGGAAGTTCGCCATCCCTACATTTGTTGAGTGAAATAGTCATATTGAGTTGTCGTTTTAACATCTAGCGGAGTTTGATCATTTCCCTGAGGGATATGGCGAAATCCCGGTTTACTTGTGCCGTTTCGCTGCGACATATAGTATTAGGTTCCTGCAGGGCTGCAGGGCTGCAGGGCTGCAGGGCTGCAGGGCTGCAGGGCTGCAGGGCTGCAGGGCTGCTAACTCCGTGGTTTGGGCTCGACTCGTTACCGCTTTGAAATTAATTTCAAATGATCAGTCAGGCAGGCGCTCTCTGTCTGCAGTAGAGACAATACTAGACAACAACAATCAGGCAGGCGCTCTCTGTCTGCAGTAGAGACAATACTAGACAACAACAATCAGGCAGGCGCTCTCTGTCTGCAGTAGAGACAATACTAGACAACAACAATCAGGCAGGCGCTCTCTGTCTGCAGTAGAGACAATACTAGACAACAACAATCAGGCAGGCGCTCTCTGTCTGCAGTAGAGACAATACTAGACAACAACAATCAGGCAGGCGCTCTCTGTCTGCAGTAGAGACAATACTAGACAACAACAATCAGGCAGGCGCTCTCTGTCTGCAGTAGAGACAATACTAGACAACAACAATCAGGCAGGCGCTCTCTGTCTGCAGTAGAGTCAATACTAGACAACAACAATCAGGCAGGCGCTCTCTGTCTGCAGTAGAGTCAATACTAGACAACAACAATCAGGCAGGCGCTCTCTGTCTGCAGTAGAGTCAATACTAGACAACAACAATCAGGCAGGCGCTCTCTGTCTGCAGTAGAGACAATACTAGACAACAACAATCAGGCAGGCGCTCTCTGTCTGCAGTAGAGTCAATACTAGACAACAACAATCAGGCAGGCGCTCTCTGTCTGCAGTAGAGTCAATACTAGACAACAACAATCAGGCAGGCGCTCTCTGTCTGCAGTAGAGTCAATACTAGACAACAACAATCAGGCAGGCGCTCTCTGTCTGCAGTAGAGTCAATACTAGACAACAACAATCAGGCAGGCGCTCTCTGTCTGCAGTAGAGACAATACTAGACAACAACAATCAGGCAGGCGCTCTCTGTCTTCAGTAGAGTCAATACTAGACAACAACAATCAGGCAGGCGCTCTCTGTCTGCAGTAGAGTCAATACTAGACAACAACAATCAGGCAGGCGCTCTCTGTCTGCAGTAGAGACAATACTAGACAACAACAATCAGGCAGGCGCTCTCTGTCTGCAGTAGAGTCAATACTAGACAACAACAATCAGGCAGGCGCTCTCTGTCTGCAGTAGAGTCAATACTAGACAACAACAATCAGGCAGGCGCTCTCTGTCTGCAGTAGAGACAATACTAGACAACAACAATCAGGCAGGCGCTCTCTGTCTGCAGTAGAGACAATACTAGACAACAACAATCAGGCAGGCGCTCTCTGTCTGCAGTAGAGTCAATACTAGACAACAACAATCAGGCAGGCGCTCTCTGTCTGCAGTAGAGACAATACTAGACAACAACAATCAGGCAGGCGCTCTCTGTCTGCAGTAGAGTCAATACTAGACAACAACAATCAGGCAGGCGCTCTCTGTCTGCAGTAGAGTCAATACTAGACAACAACAATCAGGCAGGCGCTCTCTGTCTGCAGTAGAGAGAATACTAGACAACAACAATCAGGCAGGCGCTCTCTGTCTGCAGTAGAGACAATACTAGACAACAACAATCAGGCAGGCGCTCTCTGTCTGCAGTAGAGACAATACTAGACAACAACAATCAGGCAGGCGCTCTCTGTCTGCAGTAGAGACAATACTAGACAACAACAATCAGGCAGGCGCTCTCTGTCTGCAGTAGAGACAATACTAGACAACAACAATCAGGCAGGCGCTCTCTGTCTGCAGTAGAGACAATACTAGACAACAACAATCAGGCAGGCGCTCTCTGTCTGCAGTAGAGAGAATACTAGACAACAACAATCAGGCAGGCGCTCTCTGTCTGCAGTAGAGTCAATACTAGACAACAACAATCAGGCAGGCGCTCTCTGTCTGCAGTAGAGTCAATACTAGACAACAACAATCAGGCAGGCGCTCTCTGTCTGCAGTAGAGACAATACTAGACAACAACAATCAGGCAGGCGCTCTCTGTCTGCAGTAGAGTCAATACTAGACAACAACAATCAGGCAGGCGCTCTCTGTCTGCAGTAGAGTCAATACTAGACAACAACAATCAGGCAGGCGCTCTCTGTCTGCAGTAGAGTCAATACTAGACAACAACAATCAGGCAGGCGCTCTCTGTCTGCAGTAGAGACAATACTAGACAACAACAATCAGGCAGGCGCTCTCTGTCTGCAGTAGAGACAATACTAGACAACAACAATCAGGCAGGCGCTCTCTGTCTGCAGTAGAGACAATACTAGACAACAACAATCAGGCAGGCGCTCTCTGTCTGCAGTAGAGACAATACTAGACAACAACAATCAGGCAGGCGCTCTCTGTCTGCAGTAGAGTCAATACTAGACAACAACAATCAGGCAGGCGCTCTCTGTCTGCAGTAGAGACAATACTAGACAACAACAATCAGGCAGGCGCTCTCTGTCTGCAGTAGAGTCAATACTAGACAACAACAATCAGGCAGGCGCTCTCTGTCTGCAGTAGAGACAATACTAGACAACAACAATCAGGCAGGCGCTCTCTGTCTGCAGTAGAGTCAATACTAGACAACAACAATCAGGCAGGCGCTCTCTGTCTGCAGTAGAGACAATACTAGACAACAACAATCAGGCAGGCGCTCTCTGTCTGCAGTAGAGTCAATACTAGACAACAACAATCAGGCAGGCGCTCTCTGTCTGCAGTAGAGTCAATACTAGACAACAACAATCAGGCAGGCGCTCTCTGTCTGCAGTAGAGTCAATACTAGACAACAACAATCAGGCAGGCGCTCTCTGTCTGCAGTAGAGTCAATACTAGACAACAACAATCAGGCAGGCGCTCTCTGTCTGCAGTAGAGTCAATACTAGACAACAACAATCAGGCAGGCGCTCTCTGTCTGCAGTAGAGTCAATACTAGACAACAACAATCAGGCAGGCGCTCTCTGTCTGCAGTAGAGTCAATACTAGACAACAACAATCAGGCAGGCGCTCTCTGTCTGCAGTAGAGTCAATACTAGACAACAACAATCAGGCAGGCGCTCTCTGTCTGCAGTAGAGACAATACTAGACAACAACAATCAGGCAGGCGCTCTCTGTCTGCAGTAGAGTCAATACTAGACAACAACAATCAGGCAGGCGCTCTCTGTCTGCAGTAGAGACAATACTAGACAACAACAATCAGGCAGGCGCTCTCTGTCTGCAGTAGAGTCAATACTAGACAACAACAATCAGGCAGGCGCTCTCTGTCTGCAGTAGAGTCAATACTAGACAACAACAATCAGGCAGGCGCTCTCTGTCTGCAGTAGAGTCAATACTAGACAACAACAATCAGGCAGGCGCTCTCTGTCTGCAGTAGAGTCAATACTAGACAACAACAATCAGGCAGGCGCTCTCTGTCTGCAGTAGAGTCAATACTAGACAACAACAATCAGGCAGGCGCTCTCTGTCTGCAGTAGAGTCAATACTAGACAACAACAATCAGGCAGGCGCTCTCTGTCTGCAGTAGAGTCAATACTAGACAACAACAATCAGGCAGGCGCTCTCTGTCTGCAGTAGAGACAATACTAGACAACAACAATCAGGCAGGCGCTCTCTGTCTGCAGTAGAGACAATACTAGACAACAACAATCAGGCAGGCGCTCTCTGTCTGCAGTAGAGACAATACTAGACAACAACAATCAGGCAGGCGCTCTCTGTCTGCAGTAGAGACAATACTAGACAACAACAATCAGGCAGGCGCTCTCTGTCTGCAGTAGAGACAATACTAGACAACAACAATCAGGCAGGCGCTCTCTGTCTGCAGTAGAGACAATACTAGACAACAACAATCAGGCAGGCGCTCTCTGTCTGCAGTAGAGAGAATACTAGACAACAACAATCAGGCAGGCGCTCTCTGTCTGCAGTAGAGTCAATACTAGACAACAACAATCAGGCAGGCGCTCTCTGTCTGCAGTAGAGTCAATACTAGACAACAACAATCAGGCAGGCGCTCTCTGTCTGCAGTAGAGTCAATACTAGACAACAACAATCAGGCAGGCGCTCTCTGTCTGCAGTAGAGTCAATACTAGACAACAACAATCAGGCAGGCGCTCTCTGTCTGCAGTAGAGTCAATACTAGACAACAACAATCAGGCAGGCGCTCTCTGTCTGCAGTAGAGACAATACTAGACAACAACAATCAGGCAGGCGCTCTCTGTCTGCAGTAGAGACAATACTAGACAACAACAATCAGGCAGGCGCTCTCTGTCTGCAGTAGAGACAATACTAGACAACAACAATCAGGCAGGCGCTCTCTGTCTGCAGTAGAGACAATACTAGACAACAACAATCAGGCAGGCGCTCTCTGTCTGCAGTAGAGTCAATACTAGACAACAACAATCAGGCAGGCGCTCTCTGTCTGCAGTAGAGTCAATACTAGACAACAACAATCAGGCAGGCGCTCTCTGTCTGCAGTAGAGTCAATACTAGACAACAACAATCAGGCAGGCGCTCTCTGTCTGCAGTAGAGTCAATACTAGACAACAACAATCAGGCAGGCGCTCTCTGTCTGCAGTAGAGAGAATACTAGACAACAACAATCAGGCAGGCGCTCTCTGTCTGCAGTAGAGACAATACTAGACAACAACAATCAGGCAGGCGCTCTCTGTCTGCAGTAGAGACAATACTAGACAACAACAATCAGGCAGGCGCTCTCTGTCTGCAGTAGAGTCAATACTAGACAACAACAATCAGGCAGGCGCTCTCTGTCTGCAGTAGAGTCAATACTAGACAACAACAATCAGGCAGGCGCTCTCTGTCTGCAGTAGAGTCAATACTAGACAACAACAATCAGGCAGGCGCTCTCTGTCTGCAGTAGAGACAATACTAGACAACAACAATCAGGCAGGCGCTCTCTGTCTGCAGTAGAGTCAATACTAGACAAGAACAATCAGGCAGGCGCTCTCTGTCTGCAGTAGAGTCAATACTAGACAACAACAATCAGGCAGGCGCTCTCTGTCTGCAGTAGAGACAATACTAGACAACAACAATCAGGCAGGCGCTCTCTGTCTGCAGTAGAGTCAATACTAGACAACAACAATCAGGCAGGCGCTCTCTGTCTGCAGTAGAGTCAATACTAGACAACAACAATCAGGCAGGCGCTCTCTGTCTGCCGTAGAGACAATACTAGACAACAACAATCAGGCAGGCGCTCTCTGTCTGCAGTAGAGTCAATACTAGACAACAACAATCAGGCAGGCGCTCTCTGTCTGCAGTAGAGTCAATACTAGACAACAACAATCAGGCAGGCGCTCTCTGTCTGCAGTAGAGTCAATACTAGACAACAACAATCAGGCAGGCGCTCTCTGTCTGCAGTAGAGACAATACTAGACAACAACAATCAGGCAGGCGCTCTCTGTCTGCAGTAGAGACAATACTAGACAACAACAATCAGGCAGGCGCTCTCTGTCTGCAGTAGAGACAATACTAGACAACAACAATCAGGCAGGCGCTCTCTGTCTGCAGTAGAGACAATACTAGACAACAACAATCAGGCAGGCGCTCTCTGTCTGCAGTAGAGTCAATACTAGACAACAACAATCAGGCAGGCGCTCTCTGTCTGCAGTAGAGACAATACTAGACAACAACAATCAGGCAGGCGCTCTCTGTCTGCAGTAGAGTCAATACTAGACAACAACAATCAGGCAGGCGCTCTCTGTCTGCAGTAGAGACAATACTAGACAACAACAATCAGGCAGGCGCTCTCTGTCTGCAGTAGAGTCAATACTAGACAACAACAATCAGGCAGGCGCTCTCTGTCTGCAGTAGAGTCAATACTAGACAACAACAATCAGGCAGGCGCTCTCTGTCTGCAGTAGAGTCAATACTAGACAACAACAATCAGGCAGGCGCTCTCTGTCTGCAGTAGAGTCAATACTAGACAACAACAATCAGGCAGGCGCTCTCTGTCTGCAGTAGAGTCAATACTAGACAACAACAATCAGGCAGGCGCTCTCTGTCTGCAGTAGAGACAATACTAGACAACAACAATCAGGCAGGCGCTCTCTGTCTGCAGTAGAGACAATACTAGACAACAACAATCAGGCAGGCGCTCTCTGTCTGCAGTAGAGACAATACTTTACAACAACAATCAGGCAGGCGCTCTCTGTCTGCAGTAGAGACAATACTAGACAACAACAATCAGGCAGGCGCTCTCTGTCTGCAGTAGAGACAATACTAGACAACAACAATCAGGCAGGCGCTCTCTGTCTGCAGTAGAGACAATACTAGACAACAACAATCAGGCAGGCGCTCTCTGTCTGCAGTAGAGACAATACTAGACAACAACAATCAGGCAGGCGCTCTCTGTCTGCAGTAGAGTCAATACTAGACAACAACAATCAGGCAGGCGCTCTCTGTCTGCAGTAGAGTCAATACTAGACAACAACAATCAGGCAGGCGCTCTCTGTCTGCAGTAGAGACAATACTAGACAACAACAATCAGGCAGGCGCTCTCTGTCTGCAGTAGAGTCAATACTAGACAACAACAATCAGGCAGGCGCTCTCTGTCTGCAGTAGAGTCAATACTAGACAACAACAATCAGGCAGGCGCTCTCTGTCTGCAGTAGAGACAATACTAGACAACAACAATCAGGCAGGCGCTCTCTGTCTGCAGTAGAGACAATACTAGACAACAACAATCAGGCAGGCGCTCTCTGTCTGCAGTAGAGACAATACTAGACAACAACAATCAGGCAGGCGCTCTCTGTCTGCAGTAGAGTCAATACTAGACAACAACAATCAGGCAGGCGCTCTCTGTCTGCAGTAGAGACAATACTAGACAACAACAATCAGGCAGGCGCTCTCTGTCTGCAGTAGAGACAATACTAGACAA
This sequence comes from Maniola hyperantus, assembly GCF_902806685.2. NCBI lineage: Eukaryota > Metazoa > Arthropoda > Insecta > Lepidoptera > Nymphalidae > Maniola > Maniola hyperantus. Next base: position 24,690 of record NC_048552.1, read on the forward strand.
CAACAATCAGGCAGGCGCTCTCTGTCTGCAGTAGAGACAATACTAGACAACAACAATCAGGCAGGCGCTCTCTGTCTGCAGTAGAGACAATACTAGACAACAACAATCAGGCAGGCGCTCTCTGTCTGCAGTAGAGACAATACTAGACAACAACAATCAGGCAGGCGCTCTCTGTCTGCAGTAGAGACAATACTAGACAACAACAATCAGGCAGGCGCTCTCTGTCTGCAGTAGAGTCAATACTAGACAACAACAATCAGGCAGGCGCTCTCTGTCTGCAGTAGAGTCAATACTAGACAACAACAATCAGGCAGGCGCTCTCTGTCTGCAGTAGAGTCAATACTAGACAACAACAATCAGGCAGGCGCTCTCTGTCTGCAGTAGAGACAATACTAGACAACAACAATCAGGCAGGCGCTCTCTGTCTGCAGTAGAGTCAATACTAGACAACAACAATCAGGCAGGCGCTCTCTGTCTGCAGTAGAGTCAATACTAGACAACAACAATCAGGCAGGCGCTCTCTGTCTGCAGTAGAGACAATACTAGACAACAACAATCAGGCAGGCGCTCTCTGTCTGCAGTAGAGACAATACTAGACAACAACAATCAGGCAGGCGCTCTCTGTCTGCAGTAGAGACAATACTAGACAATAACAATCAGGCAGGCGCTCTCTGTCTGCAGTAGAGACAATACTAGACAACAACAATCAGGCAGGCGCTCTCTGTCTGCAGTAGAGTCAATACTAGACAACAACAATCAGGCAGGCGCTCTCTGTCTGCAGTAGAGACAATACTAGACAACAACAATCAGGCAGGCGCTCTCTGTCTGCAGTAGAGTCAATACTAGACAACAACAATCAGGCAGGCGCTCTCTGTCTGCAGTAGAGACAATACTAGACAACAACAATCAGGCAGGCGCTCTCTGTCTGCAGTAGAGTCAATACTAGACAAGAACAATCAGGCAGGCGCTCTCTGTCTGCAGTAGAGTCAATACTAGACAACAACAATCAGGCAGGCGCTCTCTGTCTGCAGTAGAGACAATACTAGACAACAACAATCAGGCAGGCGCTCTCTGTCTGCAGTAGAGTCAATACTAGACAACAACAATCAGGCAGGCGCTCTCTGTCTGCAGTAGAGTCAATACTAGACAACAACAATCAGGCAGGCGCTCTCTGTCTGCAGTAGAGACAATACTAGACAACAACAATCAGGCAGGCGCTCTCTGTCTGCAGTAGAGACAATACTAGACAACAACAATCAGGCAGGCGCTCTCTGTCTGCAGTAGAGACAATACTAGACAACAACAATCAGGCAGGCGCTCTCTGTCTGCAGTAGAGACAATACTAGACAACAACAATCAGGCAGGCGCTCTCTGTCTGCAGTAGAGACAATACTAGACAACAACAATCAGGCAGGCGCTCTCTGTCTGCAGTAGAGACAATACTAGACAACAACAATCAGGCAGGCGCTCTCTGTCTGCAGTAGAGACAATACTAGACAACAACAATCAGGCAGGCGCTCTCTGTCTGCAGTAGAGTCAATACTAGACAACAACAATCAGGCAGGCGCTCTCTGTCTGCAGTAGAGTCAATACTAGACAACAACAATCAGGCAGGCGCTCTCTGTCTGCAGTAGAGACAATACTAGACAACAACAATCAGGCAGGCGCTCTCTGTCTGCAGTAGAGTCAATACTAGACAACAACAATCAGGCAGGCGCTCTCTGTCTGCAGTAGAGTCAATACTAGACAACAACAATCAGGCAGGCGCTCTCTGTCTGCAGTAGAGACAATACTAGACAACAACAATCAGGCAGGCGCTCTCTGTCTGCAGTAGAGACAATACTAGACAATAACAATCAGGCAGGCGCTCTCTGTCTGCAGTAGAGTCAATACTAGACAACAACAATCAGGCAGGCGCTCTCTGTCTGCAGTAGAGAGAATACTAGACAACAACAATCAGGCAGGCGCTCTCTGTCTGCAGTAGAGACAATACTAGACAACAACAATCAGGCAGGCGCTCTCTGTCTGCAGTAGAGACAATACTAGACAACAACAATCAGGCAGGCGCTCTCTGTCTGCAGTAGAGACAATACTAGACAACAACAATCAGGCAGGCGCTCTCTGTCTGCAGTAGAGTCAATACTAGACAACAACAATCAGGCAGGCGCTCTCTGTCTGCAGTAGAGTCAATACTAGACAACAACAATCAGGCAGGCGCTCTCTGTCTGCAGTAGAGACAATACTAGACAACAACAATCAGGCAGGCGCTCTCTGTCTGCAGTAGAGACAATACTAGACAATAACAATCAGGCAGGCGCTCTCTGTCTGCAGTAGAGACAATACTAGACAACAACAATCAGGCAGGCGCTCTCTGTCTGCAGTAGAGACAATACTAGACAACAACAATCAGGCAGGCGCTCTCTGTCTGCAGTAGAGACAATACTAGACAACAACAATCAGGCAGGCGCTCTCTGTCTGCAGTAGAGACAATACTAGACAACAACAATCAGGCAGGCGCTCTCTGTCTGCAGTAGAGACAATACTACTTAGACAACAACAATCAGGCAGGCGCTCTCTGTCTGCAGTAGAGACAATACTACTTAGACAACAACAATCAGGCAGGGTTGTGAAAGGCTAGCAGACAGGCAGACGAACAGACAGACACAATTTCGCATTTATAATATTAAGTATGGCCATCATCATCATGATCAACCTATCGCCGGCTCACTACAGAGCACGGGTCTCATCTCTGAGTGAGATGAGACCCATGATTGGCCATAGTTTACCACGCTGACCATGTGCGGATTAATAGACTTCACACACCTTTGAGAACATTATGGAGAACTCTCAGGCATGCAGGTTTCCTCACGATGTTTTCTTTCGCCGTTAAAGGAAGTGATATTTAATTAATTAAAACGCACATAGCTCCGAAAAGTTAGAGGTGCGTGCCCGGGATAGAACCCCCGACCTCCGATTAGAAGGCGGACGTACTATCCACTAGGCTATCGCAGTTTTGTATTTGGTTTCGTATAATATTAAGTAGGTATGGTATGGATTTAAAAATTTATTTAATAAGACTAATACAATAAGTAGGTACCGCCGCAAATACGTCACCGTGCCGTTCCCTTCTCCGAGACGCACGTCATAGCAACTTCTGTTACTTGACTGTTTCGTATAACGTATAACGTATAACGTATAACGTATTACTGGCAGACTGATTCACCGCTTAGATGACGGCATATCGATAACCATTACTGTTCATAAAGTTACCGTCACACGGAGGCTTTCCTATGCGGATAAAAAAGGTTCACTTCCAAAAACTTATAAAGTAACAATTCTACTCCATGCACTCTCTGTTTCAGAATAGTCAATATTGGTTGTGAAAAAGTTGGCGTATTGGCACAAACATTGGTCCAATAATTATAATAGCTTAATTTATATTTATTGTTTAATTATATTTTGAATATTATGAAAAAACAGTTATCGACATATAAACTTAACTATAAAAGATATTCCCTCTGAAATATTGGTGTTTAGGTGGTTATTTAACAAAATATTGGTGTTTAGGTGGTTATTTAACAAAATATTGGTGTTTAGGTGGTTATTTAACAAAATATTGGTGTTTAGGTGGTTATTTAACAAAATATTGGTGTTTAGGTGGTTATTTAACAAAATATTGGTGTTTAGGTGGTTATTTAACAAAATATTGGTGTTTAGGTGGTTATTTACAAAATATTGGTGTTTAGGTGGTTATTTACAAAATATTGGTGTTTAGGTGGTTATTTAACAAAATATTATAATAGCGCATTTTATCATTTTGACGATGTTTTGACGTCTTAATGTTGGCTATGATTGGAGCATACTAATCTAATCTAAATATATAAACCGGCCAAGTGCGAGTCAGGCTCGCGCAATGAGGGTTCCGTACTACAGTCGTATTTTTTCGACATTTTGCACGATAATTCAAAAACTATGATGCATAAAAATAAATAAAAATCTGTTTTAGAATGTACAGGTGAAGACCTTTCATATGATACCCCACTTGATATAGTCACTCACTTCGAAAGTTGAAAATACTAATTATTAGTTCATGACCACAATTTCATTTTTTTTTGTGTGATCTAACCCTAAATTCACGGTTTTCAGATTTTTCCCCAAATGTCAGCTATAAGATCTACCTACCTGCCAAATTTCATGATTCTAGGTCAACGGGAAGTACCCTGTCGACAGACAGACGGACAGACAGACAGACAGACAGACAACAAAGTGATCCTATAAGGGTTCCGTTTTTCCTTTTGAGGTACGGAACCCTAAAAAGAGAAATATCACTCACTCACTCACTCACTAAGGTGGAAGGTAGTTTATTTTTAGGACGTAGGTGTCAGCTAAGAAACAGTTTTGAGGACATCCCCCCTAAGGGTGGGAAATGGGGGTCGAAGGTTGGAAAGTCCTATGTTTTTGAAGTTAGAGACATATATATATATATATATATATATATATGCGGCCTATATATATACCTATTATACATATATATATATATATATATATATATATATATATATATAATAGGTAATAAAAAACTGCATAAGTCAATTTGGAAAATCCCCCCCTTAAGGGTGGTAAAATAGGGGGGAAATGTTTTTATAGAAAAGTTTTAACTATTGTTATTTTTACTTGAAATTTGAAACGTAGGTTCTTTCCAGAGGGTAGGTATCAGATAAGAAAGGATCTAACTAAATTCCCCCCCTAAGGAAGTGAAATGGGGGTTGAAAGCCGGCCACGCTCTGCACGATGCCCGAGGCGGGGTTGACGGCGGGGCGCGGGCCGCACGCTGAAGCGCGCCAGCACGGGGCCAGGCCGGCCAGCGACTGCATGAGCCCGAGGCGGGGGTGCCGCCTCAGTGCGCCCCCGGCGGCGGCGTCGCGTCGCGCAGCTCGAACAGCAGCGGCAGGCCGCCGGCCACGCTCTGCACGATGCCCGAGGCGGCGTTGACGGCGGGGCGCGGGCCGCACGCTGAAGCGCGCCAGCACGGGGCCAGGCCGGCCAGCGACTGCATGAGCCCGAGGCGGGGGTGCCGCCTCAGTGCGCCCCCGGCGGCGGCGTCGCGTCGCGCAGCTCGAACAGCAGCGGCAGGCCGCCGGCCACGCTCTGCACGATGCCCGAGGCGGCGTTGACGGCGGGGCGCGGGCCGCACGCTGAAGCGCGCCAGCACGGGGCCAGGCCGGCCAGCGACTGCATGAGCCCGAGGCGGGGGTGCCGCCTCAGTGCGCCCCCGGCGGCGGCGTCGCGTCGCGCAGCTCGAACAGCAGCGGCAGGCCGCCGGCCACGCTCTGCACGATGCCCGAGGCGGGGTTGACGGCGGGGCGGCGCGGCGCGCCGGGTGCGGGCCGCACGCTGAAGCGCGCCAGCACGGCGGCCAGGCCGGCCAGCGACTGCATGAGCCCGAGGCGCGCGCCTGCAACAAGTCACAACGTAGTTTGCTCACCCTGTGAGAAAGTGTTTTGTAGTTATTTATGCAAATGTAGAATGCCTAAGGGCCCGACGCACTCACCGATGCAGGCGCGGGGGCCGTCGCCGAACGGCATGTACACGTACTTGGTGCGCGGGTCGGCCCGCGCGGGGTCGTGCCGCTCCGGCCGGAACTCGTCGGGCCGCTCGAAGTACTGCGGGTCGTTGTGCAGCGCCTGGAGCGGCACCACCACGCGCACGCCGGGGTCCACGGTCAGCCCGAGCCCCTCGAACGTGTAGCGGCGCGCGCACTCGCGGATCAGGAAGCCCAGCGAGGGGAACACGCGCATGCCCTCCTTGAGCGTCCACTCCAGGTACGTCATCTCCTTGACGGCGTCGTAGCTGAGCTTGCCGCCGTGGCGCGCCAGCACGGCGTCCACCTCGGCCTGCGCGCGGCGCTGCACGCGCGGGTGGTGCGCCAGCTCGTGCAGCGTCATGCTGGTGGCGGACGACGACGTCTCGAAGCCGGCCGCGAAGAACACGAACACCTGCGCCGCCACGATGGTGTCGTCCATCTCCAGCGTGGCGCGCTCCGGCGTGCCGTCGGCGCGCCGCCGCTCCAGCGACTCCACCTCCATGGTGCCGCGCGCCCGGCACTCGAGCAGCGAGTCCACGAAGTCGTGGCGGCCGGAGGGCTCGTGGCCGCGGCGCCGCAGCACCTCGCCCACGAGCCGCAGGAAGTCCGCCTCGACGCGGCCCAGCGCGCGCAGGTCGGCGAACAGCGCCGGGAACATGTCGCGCAGCATCACCGCGAACATCTCCTTGGCGCCGAGCCGGAAGATCCGGGCGCCGAGGCGGCGGAAGGCGGAGTCGTCGTCGCCGAGCGAGTCGCTGTCGAGGCCGAAGCCGCAGGCGCCGATGAAGTCGGTGGTGTAGCGCGCCATGAGGTCGCGCGCGTCCAGCTCGCGCCCCGCGGCCGCCGCGTGCAGCGCGCGCGCCTGCAGGCGCTCGGCGCGCTCCACGACGAGCGGGAACATGGCGCGCAGCTTGCCGCTGGTGAAGGTGGGCGTCATGCGCTGGCGCAGCAGACGCCACAGGTCGCCGTCGGCGAAGAACAGGTTGCGCAGCAGCGGCTCGGGCGTGCGGCCCTGCGCGGTGAGGCCGCGCGGGTAGAAGCTGGCGAAGTCCGCCACCAGCACGCGGCGCGCCAGCTCGGGGTCGCGCAGCACGAGCTCGGGCCGGTTGGCGCGGTAGAAGCCCACGACGCGCTCGCGCGGGTACTTGCGGTACGCCTCCGTGGCCAGCTCGGTGAAGCTGTTGCGCAGCAGGTAGTTGCGCGCGTTGGTGCCGAAGAAGGGCAGCGGCCGGTCGTGCCGCACGCCGCGCCGCCGCCAGTACGAGAAGTTCCTCGTGCCCCACAGGTAGCAGGCGCCGAGCGCCGCCGCCAGCAACAGCAGTGCGAACATGGCGGCACAACGTTCCGACGCCGCGAGCGCTGCCTGACTGCGAGCGAGGCGAGTAAATCGCAAGTATCTACTAAATAATCTACATAATAATAATCGTTTATCCTTCTTGCGTTAACAGTTACCGGCCGGCCGCGGCTGTGCGACTGCGAGCGAGGCGAGTATCTATGCAACACGTCATCAACTAGCTAGCTACCTGACGTCATCAACTAGCTAGCTACCTGCGTGTAACTCGTTTGAGTTGAGAGTGGTGTTATTGTCCCAAGCGGCGCGCGTACTTCGGTACGTACAACATGTAGTACCTACATATCCATGTAGAGAATGATAAGTAGATAGGTACTTATTATGTTCCCCATTTATTACTCACTCGATTTGAGATTTTGCTGCGAAATCATGACCAGAGTAACTCGTCCGACCGGTTTCCGTTGTGTCATGTGTGGTCATGTGTGGTCATGTGTGGTCATGTGGTCCGTGACCTTTGTTATTATTACTAGCTGATGCCCGCGACATCGCCTGCGTGGATTTAGATTTTTAAAAATCTTCAAAAAAGGAGTTGGATCCTCGAGTTCCAGAAGTCTTTACTTGGTAGATAGATACCTTCAATATCAATTTATAACCGACAGTTTCTAAATCTCATCAATTTAGGTGCCGTACAGCATCAGAATTGAGGAGTTGGAATCTTGGTACTTCCCGTTGACCTAGAATCATGAAATTTGGCAGGTAGGTAGATCTTATAGCTGACATTTGGGGAAAAATCTGAAAACTGTGAATTTAGGGTTAAATAACACAAAAAAAATTAAATTGTGGTCATGAACTAATAACTAGTATTTTCAATTTTCTAAGTAAATAACTATATCAAGTGGGGTATCATATGAAAGGTCTTCACTTGTGCATTCTAAAACAGATTTTTATTTATTTTTATGTATCATAGTTTTTGAATTATCCTGAAAAATGACGATAAAATACGACTGTAGTACGGAACCCTCATTGCGCGAGCCTGACTCGCACTTGGCCGGTTTTTTTTCTTTACAAAGGCTGTACTGTCAAGTTGGTGTAAGTTTGGTGAACATTTGATGAACACTTTCACAAATAGAGGATTTTGTATGCATAATAAGTTTGATTATTTGTCGGGAATACGTACTACGTAGCCCCCTGACACAACGTGCCTACTTACGTCTTGATACGTGGGCTGTGCCATACGTACAACAAAACCGGCCAAGTACGAGTCGGAGTCGCGCACGAAGGGTTCCGGACCATTATCTATCAAAACGGCAAAACTTATGTCTGTTGTTTGGGAGCCCCTTAAATATAATATTTATTTTATTGTGTTTTGGTGTTGGTTGTTATAGTGGCAACAGAAATACATCATCTGTAAAATTTCATCTGTCTATTACGGTTCATGAGATACGGCCCCGTGACAGACGGACGGACAGCGGAATCTTAGTAATAGGGTCTCATTTTACCCTTTGGGTACGGAACTCTAACACGTGCGCTCCCAGCGCACACGGCGGCGGTGGGCGGGCGGGCGGGCGGGCGGGCGGCGCGCTCACGCCACGCACAGTGCCGCGCGCCCGAGCTGCGCGAACGCATGTGCCGCTGTGCTGTGTGCTGTGTGCCGTGTGCCGTGTGCCGTGTGCCGTGTGCCGTGCCACACGCGCGTACCTCGCGCGGAGAACAACTGCAGGCCGAAGTGCCGGACGTGCTCGATAGCGAGTTCGTGATTGAGATTGTTGTATTCCTGGATTGTAAAGGTGGGCGCCTGGCTGTGGGCTGTGGGAAGGCGAGGGCGCCTGGCTGTGGGCTGTGGGAAGGCGAGGGCGCCTGGCTGTGGGCTGTGGGAAGGCGAGGGCGACTGGGTGTGGGCTGTGGGAAGGCGAGGGCGACTGGCTGTGGGCTGTGGGAAGGCGAGGGCGACTGGCTGTGGGCTGTGGGACTAATCTTTACATCTCTTAATAAACGCTGCAATATAGTCAAATTGGGTTTATATCGCTATAGGTAAGTAGGTACCTACCTATTTATATTTATGAACTTAGAATTTTCTCCTCTTTGATTTGACATCCCACTCGATACAATAGTGATTTGGAGACCCCCCCCCACTTTTTTGGAATTACATCGGTCAGGTAATTTTTTTTCGTAAAAAACCGGCCAAGTGCGAGTCAGGCTCGCGCAATGAGGGTTCCGTACTACAGTCGTATTTTTAGGGTTCCGTACCTCAAAAGGAAAAACGGAACCCTTATAGGATCACTTTGTTGTCTGTCCGTCAAGAAACCTACAGGGTACTTCCCGTTGACCTAGAATCATGAAATTTGGCAGGTAGGTAGATCTTATAGCTGACATTTGGGGAAAAATCTGAAAACCGTGAATTTAGGGTTAGATCACACAAAAAAAATTAAATTGTGGTCATTATTATTATTATTATTTATTTGTTTATTATTTAATTAGAACGGCCATAAAGCCAATTACACTAATTAAACTACGAGTACAAACTAACATAAACATACTTACAAAAATTGTTAAAATTATAAATTTTAAAAAGCAAAATTATAAATTTTCACAAAAGTGCAAAATCTGACCCATGAGGTCAGCCCATGAACTAATAATTAGTATTTTCAACTTTCGAAGTGAGTGACTATATCAAGTGGGGTATCATATGAAAGGTCTTCACCTGTACATTCTAAAACAGAATTTTATTTATTTTTATGCATCATAGTTTTTGAATTATCGTGCAAAATGTCGAAAAAATACGACTGTAGTACGGAACCCTCATTGCGCGAGCCTGACTCGCATTTGGCCGGTTTTTTTAACATTTTGCACGATAATTCAAAAACTATGATGCATAAAAATAAAAAAAACTGTTTTAGAATGTACAATTATCACCCTTTCAATGATACTTAATTACCCCATGTTATATAGTTAGGTATCTAACTTCAAAAATTGAAAATTTAATTTTTTGTTCATGACCACAATTTGATTTTTTTGTGTGTGCTGTAACCACAAATTCACGGTTTTCAGATTTTTCTCCTTATGTCTGGTGTAACACCTAGGTACCTACCTGCCCCATGATTGTAGGTCAACGGGAAGTACACTGTAGGTAGGTTTCTTGACAGACCGACAGATAGACAGACAGACAACAAAGTGATCTTTAAGGGTTCCGCTTATCCATTTTGAGGTACGGAACCCTTAAAATGAAGTCTATCTCACCCGGACCATAACAACGAATCAATTGACACCTCACTCATCAAAATGGCTGAGTAGTTCAGCTGCTACAGTGGAACACACACACACACACACACATACATACACAAGCTACTAAAATCATAACCCTTCCTTTTGGCTTTGCCGTAGTCAGGTAATTCAATAGTGTTTGTGAATCTCCGGGTGATGTTTGCTGCGGATGCTGTGGGAGGCTCGGACCCGGAGCAATGACATGCCCTCTGAGTCTGTACCGCTTGTTTACGGAATACTTAAAAAAAAAAAGAAAGAGAGCAATCCTAAAATTAATGTCACTTATGTCAAAAATAAAACATTTTGTTGAATAGATGGGTCTCCATAAACGTGACACTGGCGAAACACTCTGTGCCCAGCTGGCACACCTAAAAGCCAATAATTGGGAATTGAATTGAATTGAATAGATGGGTTTTAAAAATTCACTAGTTTTATTTGTGTGATAACTACCAACTTAGCCGCATTCATCACCAATCATTTGGTCCTTCGAGCCGGATGAAGAACTATACATTTGATTCGTACGACCTCGTGGATACAAGATGGAGCATGAATTGCAAGTACAGTGCGATATCTACAAACAGATACAGAAATTGGGAAGTAACTTTAAGAAAACCCCCAAAGACCGGCTTACGGTGAGTTATATCGAGACTAGGCTTGAAATGCTACAAAGCTATTGGCAAGATTACAGTAATACGCATAAAAACTTGCTGACAATTCCCGCCGACCAAAGAAAGACATTGTCTTATTTTAATAATGAAGATTACGACGCGTGTCTAAGTACCTACCTGGAAATTAAGACCAAAATGCGCGAATTGTTAAAACCAAAAGAAACAAACTCGGATTTACCGATTGTCAAATCAAAATTGCCCCCCATACAAATCCCTAGTTTCAATGGCAATTATCGAGATTGGTTGTCATTCCGTGATTTATTTGAATCACTCGTTCATGATATTCCAAACATTACCCAAGTAAACAAATATCAGTACTTAAAATCTAGTCTCACCGGGGATGCTGAAAGCTTGGTTAAACAAATACAAGTATCTGAGGATAATAATATGATATTATATGGGATATGCTTAATAGAAGATATAATAACAAACGATGAGCTTAAATGTGAACGTTTTTATGAAGCCACACACCAAAGTTTAGAGAATGGGCGATATCGAGTAAGAATGCCATTCACAACGCATCCTCCTGACCTTGGTGAATCACTTGCACTAGCCACAAAAAGGTTAGCCTCCTTAGAGAAGAAATTAGACAAGGATTCCGTCCTACATGAGAAATACAACGAGTTTATGCTTGATTATTTACAGCAAGGTCAAATGGAGCCTGTGCCTTTACCAGAGATACAAAAATCAAACCAATTATGTTATATACCACATCATCCTGTAATAAATGAACAACATCTGACCACAAAGCCCCGTGTCGTGTATGACAGTTCAGCCAAGACTAGCAATCATAAGTCACTTAATGACAATCTTATGGTCGGTCCAGCTTTACAAAATGACTTGAGAGATGTTACCTTGAGATGGAGACGACACCGCATAGCATTAGTTGGAGATATCCGTCAAATGTACAGGATGATAAGTAAAAATAAGAGAGATAGAAACTATCTTCGAATACTATGGAGATTGGCGACAACCGACAGTTAGCCGTGTCGTTGTTGCGGCAGGCAGTGTTACGACACGAGCCTAGGTGTTCATAATGACATGCCTTTCAAGACTTTATCTAGACACAAATAGCTGGGATGCAAGGTTGCCGCGACTACGCGTCTGTCCGTGGCTACGGGCTCGCCAGCTGCGGCGCGGCACATTCCGCCGAGCCCGATGTGCTTGCACTCCATTTGTACAAACTTGCATTCTGAGCTGCTAATAGCTGCGAGTTGCAGGGCTTTCATCACTTGTGGTACACGCAACTCGCTGCACAGTGCACATGTCTTGCTGTGTGACGTTCGGGATCAACCGCCTCCTTGCAACTTGCAAGCCAGCCGCCGAGATGGCCGAGACGGTTCGAGTCGGCAGGGTGGAGATGAAACTGCACTCATAATGACTACCTAATTATTACTACAATCATAATATGAGTAATTGTAAACAGCAAAACATACAAACAATTTCAACACTTAATTATATTTTTATTTCCTTTCCTATGAATCACCCTCACCCTGTGTCGTCGAGGATAGGAGGTGTCGTCGATGATGGGAGGTGTCGTCGATGATAGGAGGTGTCGTCGATGATGGGAGGTGTCGTCGATGATAGGAGGTGTCGTCGAGGATAGGAGGTGTCGTCGATGATGGGAGGTGTCGTCGATGATAGGAGGTGTCGTCGATGATGGGAGGTGTCGTCGATGATAGGAGGTGTCGTCGAGGATAGGAGGTGTCGTCGATGATGGGAGGTGTCGTCGATGATAGGAGGTGTCGTCGATGATAGGTGTCGTCGATGATAGGAGGTGTCGTCGATGATAGGAGGTGTCGTCGATGATGGGAGGTGTCGTCGATGATAGGAGGTGTCGTCGATGATAGGAGGTGTCGTCGATGATGGGAGGTGTCGTCGATGATAGGAGGTGTCGTCGATGATAGGAGGTGTCGTCGATGATGGGAGGTGTCGTCGATGATAGGAGGTGTCGTCGATGATGGGAGGTGTCGTCGATGATAGGAGGTGTCGTCGATGATGGGAGGTGTCGTCGATGATAGGAGGTGTCGTCGAGGATAGGAGGTGTCGTCGATGATGGGAGGTGTCGTCGATGATAGGAGGTGTCGTCGATGATAGGTGTCGTCGATGATAGGAGGTGTCGTCGATGATAGGAGGTGTCGTCGATGATGGGAGGTGTCGTCGATGATAGGAGGTGTCGTCGATGATAGGAGGTGTCGTCGATGATGGGAGGTGTCGTCGATGATAGGAGGTGTCGTCGATGATAGGAGTCACGAGCGCCACGACGCGACGTACGTAGTCACGAGCGCCATACGCGACGTACGTAGTCACGAGCGCCACGACGCGACGTACGTAGTCACGAGCGCCACGACGCGACGTACGTAGTCACGAGCGCCACGACGCGACGTACGTAGTCACGAGCGCCATACGCGACGTACGTAGTCACGAGCGCCACGACGCGACGTACGTAGTCACGAGCGCCACGACGCGACGTACGTAGTCACGAGCGCCACGACGCGACGTACGTAGTCACGAGCGCCACGACGCGACGTACGTAGTCACGAGCGCCATACGCGACGTACGTAGTCACGAGCGCCACGACGCGACGTACGTAGTCACGAGCGCCACGACGCGACGTACGTAGTCACGAGCGCCACGACGCGACGTACGTAGTCACGAGCGCCACGACGCGACGTACGTAGTCACGAGCGCCACGACGCGACGTACGTAGTCACGAGCGCCACGACGCGACGTACGTAGTCACGAGCGCCACGACGCGACGTACGTAGTCACGAGCGCCACGACGCGACGTACGTAGTCACGAGCGCCACGACGCGACGTACGTAGTCACGAGCGCCACGACGCGACGTACGTAGTCACGAGCGCCACGACGCGACGTACTGTTATAAATTAATAATTTTAACATGACGTGTTAATTCGCTGCTTCAGCATTTCAATTTATATAAAGCGAACAATCCGCGAGGCGGCGAGGCAGTCCACATTTCCATATTGAATAGTTAACACTGAAACTACTGTATTCGCGTGAAGTAAAAGTTCCGTGTGTGTGAATTTCCAAATTAAATTCGTTGGACATTTCTTGTGGTTTTTTTTTTCAAAAGACTGTCGAAGCGGACCTCTTAACAATTGGTGTCAGAAGTGGGATGCTAAGAAGGTTCACGCAAGAGGACCCTTAGCATCCAAAGAATCCTGAGGTCATCGCAGTCGTGATCGACGATAAGCCTCGCCCCCAGGGTTGAGCCCGCATCACAACCACTAAGCACCGGTTCTACTCAAGATCGACGATAAGTCTCAGCCTGCCAGACTGAGCCCGCATCTCACACGAAGAACGCGAATATCCTGGACTCACTCAAAAACATCAGTGAAATAAATTTTAAGCCTTCAAAATTACGAAATACAATTTCTTCAATATCTTCAGAAACCTACTCGATATCGTCGCCGCGTGAAATACGAGACGCATTCCGTACAGTTCAAAGCCTTCACGTGTCGCAAACGCATCGACCTAATTTAACTTTCAGTGCAGTGACATCAAAGTGAAAACCTTTTTGTGAAAAATAAATCGTGATGTTTGCCGTTATCCTGTAAGTAGTTTATATTAATTTTGTATAAAAAGCGTAAATTGTCTAAATTGTATATTTTCGTACTGTATTTTAAATTTAAATCCTTTTTTTTTTCTCTCCATATCTCAGTTTCAGTAATCAAAAATGAGTTTAAAGTCAGAAAGTTCGGACGCAAAAGTGACTCTCTCTATACTCACTAAATTCGTAAGGTCTTATGATGGGAATCGGGAAACTCTTGCCGCGTTCCTAACTAACTGCGATAACGCAATTAGTTTAGCTGCTCCCGACCAGCAAAATATCTTATGTAAATATATAATCTCCCAACTTGAGGGCAAAGCTCAATTAGCCTGCAGCCTTAAAAATTTCAATAATTGGGATGAATTAAAATCATATTTAAAAAGCACGTTTGGCGAGAAAAAACACTCGTCCCATCTGCTACTTGATCTCCAAAACTGTAAACAGGGCCAGTCCGAAAGTGTGACACAATATTCTATCAGACTCGAAGCATGCCTAACTCGACTTCAAGCTGATATTCAAAATTCATGCACTGATCGTAATCTCCTTCTAGGCAAAATCACAGCTATGGAAGAACTCGCCTTAAGCTTATTCCAATTAGGTCTTAACCCTAATATTTCTAATATTGTCCGCTGCAGAAACCCTTCGACACTTAATGAAGCAATTTCTCTAGCAGTCGAAGAAGAAAAAATTTTCAAACTTGTAAAAATTACTCAACCAAAACATCCAACTAAATTTTGTTCCTTATGTAAGAAGACCAATCATAGTTTCTCAGAGTGCTTTAAGAAAAAGCACGATTTCACACAGAGATCATCTTTCCATATTCCTCCCGCTAACCCTCAATATTCTGCAGAAACAAGTCAAAGTTCATCAAAGGACTCAAATTTCGTCAAAACCTGTGCCTATTGTAAACACAAAGGACATCTTATCTCAGAATGTCGTAAGCGCCAATATAATAATAATCAGCGTCGGATGAACTCTCACCCTCCGTCGGGTCCCTCTCATAGTAACAGTGCTAATGTTAACATGTATGAATACTCTGAATCCTTAAATGAAGTGACGAATAGTTACGTCCCTGAATCAAAAAACTTAAACTGATTTTGGATGCGTGCCTGCCGAAATCAACAATCCAAAATGGCACTCGAACTACTAAATCCTTTTATACTAATTCTCCCAAATCGTTTATATCTCGGCAATCGCTACATGACTGTCCGAGTCACACTGAATCTTATACCAAATCTTTTATATCCCGGCAATCACCAAAAGACTGCCAAAATATCGCTGAATCATATCCTAAATCCTCACTGATTCCTACAAAATCGAATACAAAGCATTCCAAAGAAGATTGCTCAAATAATACTATATCTCATTCTAATTCTTATACTAGCTCTTATACTACAAAATCCTTTAAATCTCAGTTTCCTTCAAAGGATCAACTGAGTCTTACAAACTCTAAAGTCATTCAAAATGACCCCCAAAGCGACGCAAGCAAAAGCTCATTGCCTCTTAAAGACGTCCCGATCTTCGAAACAAGCACCCTGAAAAGGTTGGTGTCCTTACCTCATGCATTTTTACAAATAGAATGTAATAAAAAACCTCTCTGTTTCTTAGTTGACACAGGCGCAAGTGTCAGCATTATTAAGCGCTCGTGTTTACCAGCAGAGCCCCAATTGTCTCAAGAAATTATAAAACTCAAAGGCATAAACGATAAAGATTCCTACAGCGAAACTTTAGGAACAGTTGTGCTTAACCTTAATATAAACGACCACACCATTTCTTTTAAATTCCACGTCATAACTGACGCTCTGAATCTGGAATCAGACGGTATCTTAGGTACCGATTTTCTACATTTTTTCCATACTAATATCGATTATAATACAAAATCCCTTACTATCTCAAATTACACTTTACCAATTCATTATTCGAGCCCTAGATATATAATACCGGCTCGCTCCGAAGCTATTGTTGAATGCACTGTCTCAAATGACAAGTTCAAGTTACGTCATTTAAAAGACGCACTCATATTAGATCACTCTATATCCGAAGGTGTATATATAGCAAACTGTATGGTAAGTTTGAAGCCTAATTATAAAGTCAATGTCTCTGTTTTAAATACCACTGAATCTCAAATAGAAATCCAAGATTTCAAGGTCCATTTAACCCCTATAGACTTCTCTGAACTACGCCAAGTGTCTCAATCCCCCGAAATTGTCAACCACGTTTCTAATTCTTCATCAAATCGACTCGATCGTGTTCTAAGTCTTATAAGACACTCACATCTTAACGATGAGGAGAGAAAAGTTCTCTTAGAGTGCTGTTCTGAATACTCTGATATATTTTATCTCGAAGGAGACACTCTAACTCATACTAACGCTATTCAACACTCTATTGACACGGGTAATAGCTCTCCTATTAATGTAAAATCTTACCGTTTTCCCGAATGTCATAAAAACGAAGTCGATTCCCAAATCCAGAAAATGCTACAACAGAAAATTATTAAACCGTCTATCTCTCCATGGAATGCTCCCGTTTGGGTGGTTCCCAAAAAAATGGACGCATCCGGGAAAAAGAAATGGCGAATAGTTATCGACTACCGCCGCCTCAATGACGTCACTGTATCCGAAGTATATCCTATTCCCTTGATCACAGATATCCTAGATGAACTAGGTCATTCCAAATATTTTAGCACACTGGACTTAGTCTCCGGTTTCCATCAAATTCCGCTGAATCCTTCAGATGCACCTAAAACTGGTTTTACTGTAGTCAACACAAATGGTTCAGCAGGCCACTACGAATTCACTAGGATGCCGTTTGGACTTAAGAACGCTCCCAGTACTTTTCAACGTCTTATGAACACAGTGTTATCAGGTCTTCAAGGTTTACATTGCTATGTCTATTTAGATGACTGTATCATCTATAGTGCAGATCTCAAATCACATTGTGAAAAACTGAAAATGGTATTCAATCGTTTCAGAGATTATAATCTCAAATTACAACCGGATAAATGTGAATTCCTTAGAAAGGAAGTCACCTATCTAGGTCACATTATAACGGATAAAGGTGTCTCTCCAAACCCAGAAAAAATTAAATCAGTCTGTGATTTCCCAATTCCTAAAAATCCTAAAGAAGTAAAATCATTCCTCGGTCTCGTTGGTTATTACCGCCGATTTATTGACAATTTCTCCAAGATCACAAAACCTCTAACATCTTTACTCAAGAAGGATGTCACTTTTCATTGGTCTATAGAACAGGACCAAGCTTTTAACCTCCTGAAGGAAAAGTTAACCTCAGCTCCTCTTCTCCAATACCCTGATTTTTCTCAACCATTTATCGTTACCACAGACGCCAGCAACTACGCCGTTGGCGCAGTGCTATCTCAAGGCCCTATCGGCAAGGACAAACCAATAGCCTATGCTTCTAGAACCTTAAACAAACAAGAAGGAAATTACTCGACCACAGAAAAGGAGTTAGTTTCTATTTTATTCGCCGTTAAAACTTTCCGACCATATCTCTACGGCACTAAATTCAAAATCGTAACAGATCATCGGCCCTTAGTATGGCTCTTCAACGTCAAAGATCCTGGTTCCAAACTCGTCCGTTGGCGCCTCAAACTTGAGGAATACGATTACGAGATTATTTACAAACCTGGAAAATTAAATTCAAATGCAGACGCTCTGTCTCGCATCCCAATTCATGCTATAAATACAGATAATCTTACTAAGCTTTCCTACGAGGCATATTTTAAGAAACAACTTACAAACTCTTTACCAGATTCTAACACAAAAATTGAAGAACACTCACAAGCTTTACATCTTTCCAAATGCAAAATTATTGCATGCCCCGTTTCTCTAGATTTCGACAACTCAATGCCACATTGTGAGGAATTATTATCTCAGATAACCGACACCGCTTCATTGTTAGAAGCCGAACGTGAACAATGTTCGGTAAGGTCAGTTACAAAAATAATAAAACATATTATTTTCTTTTTACCAAGGTTCATCATTACGATGAGACAACTTTTCGCTCCATTTACGACACTTTGATGATGCTTCGTGATGAACTTATATCACATCACCCTAGCATTGATGAAATAGCTATCTCCGATTTCTCTGAACCTTTTACTAAATTATCCTATACCAAAATTTATAATATGATTTCCTACGTATTTCATAACACTGATATCAAAATACATATTTATCAAAATCAAATAATATTTCCAACTCCAACTGAAGTTCCTACAATTCTCAAAGAGAATCACGACACTCCCATAGCAGGACATCCTGGTGTGAATAGGATGTATAGTCGAATTAAAGCCTCATACTACTGGAAAGGAATGAGAACTGACATAGAACGCTATGTGAAGTCTTGCAAACTATGCCAAGTTAACAAACCTTTACGAGCCTGCAATAAAGCTCCTATGGTTATTACATCCACGAGCACAAAGCCTTTTGAACGATTAGCTCTGGACATAGTTGGTGTCTTACCTGAAGCAGGTTTCCAAAAGTTCAAGTTCATTCTGACTCTGCAAGATGATCTTACCAAATTCCTATGTGTCTATCCTATGATTTCTTCAACAAGTGAAGAAGTAGCCCGTAATCTGGTCCACTTTATGTCCTTATTCGCTATTCCTAAAATGATCCTTACTGATCAAGCCATGACTTTTACATCAGAACTGTTTAAACAAGTTACCGATATTTTCAAAATCAAACCCTTACTTTCTAGCCCTTACCATCCCCAAACTAACGGTGCGCTGGAACGCAGCCACGCTACTCTTAAAGAATACCTAAAATCCTTTGTAAACGAAAATCAAAATGATTGGCATTGCTACCTAGCAACAGCTGTTCTCGCGTATAATACAACTCCTCATACTACTACTCAATTTACTCCGTTTGAACTTCTGTTTGGACAGAAACCAACCCTTCCTAATTCTCTCTACGACACAGATAATAATGTTACATACCACGAGTATGTCCGTGCGCTTCAGTATAGAATGAAAGTAAGCCGCGAAAAAGCTTTAGAGTATATTAGATCAAGTAAAGAATCTTCAAAACAAATCTATGATTCAAGTTCTAATCCTAACATAGAATATAAAGTTGGTGACATGGTATATTTAAAATACCATCACAGACTTCGTAAAGCCTTATCTCCAATATGGAAAGGCCCTTACAAAATCGTTAAAATAAATGGAAAACATAATGTTACTTTATTAATAAATAGAAAACATGTTAAGTATCATACTAATTTAATTAAGCTCGCTGTAACTTAAGCTTATCATTCTTTTCAGATTTTTCTCCTACGTCTCGTCTGAGCCAATGATTACACCCATAACGCATAGCCCTGGAATATATTTCGACCCCATTACAAAAATTTATTTCTACAATGATTATTGGAGAGTAATCACGCATCTCAACACCGTCTCATTGGAACCACAGCTTGACAAAGTTGACCGGTTGATTGTTAAAACCTCTCTAGTTTGTGCTAAGTTGCAACTAGAAGAGTACTCTAGCTGCAAAGATGTTTTTAGTCCAATTGAAGTACTTCTAGAATCCAATTATCTCAAGGCTCAATCTCTATCTCATATTATCTCAAGCGAAAATCCTGCTAGATTCAAAAGATCTTTAGAATTTGGTGGTGAAATCCTTAAGTTTTTCTTTGGCACTTTAGATGCTGAAGATGCCCGAAAATATGATGCTGCAATTAGCTCTTGTCAGAGATCTGAATCTGAGATATTTCATTTAATGAAAGATAATATTCATATAGTTAAGTCGTCTATTAATACTTTTAATTCTACTATTTCTAGGTTAAATCAAAATGAGATAAAGTTAAACTCTCAGCTTAATAAATTAAACGATATATTGTCTTATGTTACTAGTGATAATGAAAAATTAATGTATTTAACTAGATTTAATAGCTTAGTTAATATAATCGAAAGCTCTTTACTAGCTATCTCAAATTTTCTCGATACTGTAATAAACTCAATTTTGTTTTCAAAAGTTAATGTTCTACATCCTTCTGTTCTAAGTCCTGTAAAACTGTATGATGAACTGTCTAAACACAGAAACTCAATCAATAAAGGTTTAGATTTTCCTGTAGCACTAAGTATAGAAAATATACATACCATTATAGATATATCTAAGTTAGTCTCCTATTTCTATAACAATAAGATAGTATTTGTAATACAGATCCCTCTTGTCTCTCCCGTTAAGTATAACGTCTATAAAACAATCCCGCTCCCGACTCCTCATTACGAAGGACAATCCAAAAGTTTTGCCTTAATCAAACCTACTAAACCCTATTTAGCTATAACTGACGATAGATTAAATTACGTATTATTAGATACTTTAAGAGATTGTACTATTTTAAATAGTGAAAATTCCATCTGTAAATTAGAGTCAATTTATTCTGTAAATTCGAATCCTTCATGCGAGACAAAACTTTTAACTGAAGTGACTCTATCTTTACCAAGGGAATGTGAACCGAAAATCCTATATGGTCTTATTGACATATGGCATAAATTAAAAATAATCAATGGATATTTGTACAGTCAAAAACAAGCAAACTAACTATCAATTGTAATGATAACTTTAAGGATTATTCTATATCTGGCACTGGAATATTAAAACTGAACAAAGGTTGCATTGGTTACTTTAAAACGATTCAATTTATACCTTCTACCATTTCAAATTTAACTATTGATAATAATAACTTTAATATTAATTTTGATATAACTAATGATAACTGCTGCAACCAAGAGATTGTTAACAAAACGATTCCTCTTCTATCACCTATTAACCTAAGTAATATTAATTTAGATTCCTTAAAAAATTCGATAAACCAATTCAACGATCTTGAGTTGCAAATCAACAGGATCCAAGAGGAATCTCATTTTATAAAATATAGCTCGTATTATTCTGCTTTTACTTATATAATTATTTCGTTAATTTTTCTATTTTTATGTTATAAGATTATCAGATGTTTTAAACAACGTAATTGTAACAAATTCTGCATTCAATTTTTTTTCCAATGTAATCGCAAAAAGATTTCGCATAAAGAAAACAAAGCCCAAAGTTCTATTGAAATGTCACAGATAACAGATGATGAAGATAACGCATCTGTAGACCTTCGAAATCTTAGTGCATCAGTGCAAAGAAATCTTTCAAATAATTAAATTATGTAGAATATTTTACCATTTCTCTCCTTTTCCTTTTCTTTTTTTTACTACGCTTTATTTTAAATTAAAGCTTCGTCTAAAGGGGGGAAATGTTATAAATTAATAATTTTAACATGACGTGTTAATTCGCTGCTTCAGCATTTCAATTTATATAAAGCGAACAATCCGCGAGGCGGCGAGGCAGTCCACATTTCCATATTGAATAGTTAACACTGAAACTACTGTATTCGCGTGAAGTAAAAGTTCCGTGTGTGTGAATTTCCAAATTAAATTCGTTGGACATTTCTTGTGGTTTTTTTTTTCAAAAGACTGTCGAAGCGGACCTCTTAACAGTACGTAGTCACGAGCGCCATACGCGACGTACGTAGTCACGAGCGCCACGACGCGACGTACGTAGTCACGAGCGCCACGACGCGACGTACGTAGTCACGAGCGCCACGACGCGACGTACGTAGTCACGAGCGCCACGACGCGACGTACGTAGTCACGAGCGCCACGACGCGACGTACGTAGTCACGAGCGCCACGACGCGACGTACGTAGTCACGAGCGCCATACGCGACGTACGTAGTCACGAGCGCCACGACGCGACGTACGTAGTCACGAGCGCCACGACGCGACGTACGTAGTCACGAGCGCCACGACGCGACGTACGTAGTCACGAGCGCCACGACGCGACGTACGTAGTCACGAGCGCCACGACGCGACGTACGTAGCCACATAGGACCTGCTTAGTAAGTAGGTGCAGGTCGTTGATCTCGCTAGAGTCCAGCAAATAGTTAGTAGCTTGGTTTAGATCCCAGAACGAAGGGATCGTATTACCGAGAGTGGTGCGTGAGTGTAGGTGACTGACGCGTGGCTGTGTTGTTTCAGGTGTGACCCGCAGTGCAGACAATGTGTGCAGCAGCGCCCCGTGCGCAGAGGCAGTAGTGCGGCACACGGGGGCAGTGCTGCTGCGGCATGTGTGTGGGTGTGCTGCTGCTGTGGCTGGGCGCGCTGCCGGCGCTCGCGGGTGAGTCCCGACACCATCACACCATTACACCATCACACCATCCGATAGTGTCATCTAATCTAACACTTGTATTGAGAGCTAACACTTAGGTAGATAACAGTAAGTAAGTAAAAGTAAAATAATATGCTTTATTGTACACCAAATCCAAAACAATAGACAACAAAGATAGCATGTACCTGCAACAGGCGGCCTTATCGCTACAATAGCGATCTCTTCCAGCCAACCCTACGGTAGAGGACCTGCAACAGGCGGCCTTATCGCTACAATAGCGATCTCTTCCAGCCAACCCTACGGTAGAGGATATTATAAAAAATAAAGAAAGCGGAAGGGGTGTACCTACTAATTAAATAAAGTAAATATACATAATATACGTAGGTATATATATTATATATAAAAATACAATATTAAATAAGAGAGAAATAGACGACAGATAAGTGGAATAAAAAGTAAAAATAAACACATCAAATGGAGGATAACTGAAAGAGCTTCAATTTCGTTTTGAAAATTGATAGAGAATGAGACTGTATGATGTCCGAGGGGAGAGAGGGGAGAGAGGGGAGAGAGTTCCGTAGCAGTATAGCGGTAGCAGTCAATGATTTAGCGTAATACGAAGAGGAGTGTGTAGGAACTTTCAGACGTAGATTATTTTGAGAACGAAGAGAAAAAGAGTGTGTATCACATCGGTACTCAAAGCGTTCTTTAAGATAAAGAGGAATGGAGGGATTGAACAGTATATAGTAA